>NW_024609881.1:49899327-50110511 GCF_016920785.2 Ixodes scapularis | reverse complement strand
CGTTTTACAAGGTCACGGTCATTTACATGCACGTTACAAGGTCACGTATTGGCTTCTGAATGGTGGAGCCGATTACCTCAACGAATCAGACGCCAATACGTCACTTCCGTGGTTTCTTAAAACGCACATGTAAATGTCCAACCTAGGTGCACTGGTCCGGATATTTGTTTGTAAAGAGCTTGAGCTCTCCCCACTTTCCACATTTTATGTCGGCAGTGTGTCATGATGAAAAGACAGGCAATGAGGCTGATGCACAGGATGCGGTCATTAAAATGTATTTATTTAAGAAGGAAAACAAAGCAATATTGATACTCAAGCATTTCCGAGGGCACCGTGAGTAATGAAATAAAAACAAAGCAAGATATTGTTTTGAGAAGCGTTGGCCAACGCTCTTTCCAGCAAAGTGCTTAAACACCGTTCTCCGGACATTCATTTGTGAAGTGATGCAGAAGTCTTTTTCAGCAAAGCCATTCGACAAACGTATCAGTGATATGTAATTCGAGAAGTGTACTGTTTTAGGGTGAACAGCTAGAGAACAAGAACAAAAAATGAAAGAACACGTCAAAGCTTGCCGAAATGTGTGGCAGTAATACAATGTAGAAAGTGTGTACATGAATCAGGTGAGTGTTCAATAGCTCTATGACCAATTTTGTACTATTCATTTGACAATCTTAAGATGACTTAAGAAGTTGAAATACATGGCAGCACCAAAGTGTACAACGAATTCCTTGATTTTTCATATTCAGTTTGCTGACAGAAGAGACAGGTATCTATACTTTCAACACAAACGAGTAATTCAGCACAGAGAAGACAAAACAGGAAAGAACGGCTAGTATGCACACGTGGAGTGCACTTTACATGTTAGGGTTCAAGAGCTTGCATCGGAAAATCTTCGTATAGACCACACATCCTTGTTCAAGTCTTTTTGCACCAAAAGCTCTTGAACAACTAGGCTTGTTTACTTTGAGTAAATGGTGGAACCCACCTGATAGTTTATGCAGGAAACTGTGTGGAAGTTCTCATTAATATCTGCATAATTGCCACCGGGTTCTTACCCCTCACTTGAGGAAGGTGGATAATTTCGGGGGCGCCGGGGAAGTGGACGGGTCCGAGCTGACGGCGTGCCGTGCAATCTTCTGATTGCACGTCACGCCGTCAGTTGTGAAATTTTGACAGCTAGAAACATTCTGCCAGCAAACGTCGCAGCGTACGTGCAACTGTATACCTTGGGTATCACCGGCAGCCACGTGTTGTCGCCGCTCGGATCAAGTGGTGAAGCCATGGCCGAGCAGCTCCCGCGCCATTGCCGTTCGTTGACGCACATCCCTTTGGAATGCACTAAGTCACGGATGGATGGCCGCTTCTCTTGGCAAGAAGTACCCGTCCCCGAAGGAAACGCCGCAATTGCAGAAGACAAATATTAAACGCGGCGATCCCATATGCGACTTCACATCGGCAAGCCGCCATGTCGAAATGACTTTTGGGTACTTCAAGTCTGTCGCAGTTATACTCGCGGATGATGACGGATCGCAAAGCAGGCTTGGAAGTCACCTGCGTCACGGCACCTGCGCAAGGAAAACCAATAATTCAGCCCAGCAAGCGCGCGCTCGAGAGCAGACCAGCAGATGACCGGACACATCACTCAATTCAATTCAGTTCAATTCAATTTAATTTTATTCACTCCGTTTTATGCAGATGAAGACAGAAGAAAAAGCTACTGAACATAGCCCCTTGACAAGTTCCTGCCTCGCTTACAGACTTTGACAACATGGTCAGCACATACACAAGTCTAAATATGTAACGACAAGGAAATGACAAATGCAACGCAACTGTGATATATACATATTTATCGTAATAAAAACGTAATTTGTGAAATCAAGGGTTTTTACAATATTTTATTGGAGTGCACATGTCTTATTTGATCCTTTGACATATTTTCTATGCGAATATCTCGTTTAATGAGCTCATTACGTGCTGCAACATTTGCAATACGTAATTAGTTTTCTAATACGGTGAATTCAATACTCTGCACAACGTGTATCATACAACACAAAGTTTGGAACGAGTGATTACATATTAAAAATTATCTATTATTACGATAAGTACTATTTTTATATTACTCTATTAGTGTTTGTATATACAAATCAACAAGGCGGGTTACCTTAAATTTTAAAAATAAGACATTTGTATGGTTTTTCGTGTATTGCCTACTAAAACAGAGGATCTTTTCTTTGTGCTATGTATAATCTATCCAGGCTTGATTGTTCATATTAACCACATAAGTTGGCAACAATTTAAGTGTAAAAAGCGATGAATTATGCAAGAAAATTTTGCCCCGTTCCGGCAGATAAAAGCAATGTTTGCAAATCATACTCATTATTTTCGACAATTTAGACAAAATATTTCTATGTTATCGATCCAACCCATCTACTGGTTAAAAAGTACCCCTAATATTTTTACGGTGGGTACAATTTCTACGATAGACATATCTAACATCAGCACACTATTTAAATTGTAAGGTAGGGGTTTGTCCGGCGAGACTCGGCGACCGTTGCCAAGCACAGTCGCCGAGTGCAGGAGAAAGAAGAAGCGGCGCGAGGTTGTTGTTGGTTCCGGCGGTTACGGCGGTTGGAATGAGCTGCCATGATTTACGGGTGTCTTAGATCGAGTGTTTAATATACTTTGGAATTTGAAAAAATTATGCATAGTACTTTAGGGCGGAATGTCACTGCTTTATTTTTAATTTTATTGATCTTTACCGATTTTAGTGTTGCTCGAGTACTAAGGTATGTTAGAAGACACTCCTTAAAACATAATAATGCTAATATGGGTTTCTTTGAAAAATATGGTCGCATCGTCAGCATACGTTATTATTTGGACATTAGCAGAAATATTTACGATATCGTTATGTACAGGTTCTATAGAGGAGGTCCTAACACACTTCCCAGTGGTGCACCGAACGTAACGAAAATTAAAAAGCGCAAAAGCGTTTTTTAATTTTCGTAATGTTTAACCAACTAGGCCAACAAATCATTTTGCTTCACCCGAACGTAGTTCTTTTATTACAGAAAAATGTCCATTAATGGGAACGCACTGAAAAATATCGCTGAAATAATTTCCAAGTACTTAACTGCAACGTGCTTCCACGAACACCATGTGTATAAACTTTACCTGTTGGTGTTTCATAAATTAGCCGATCGACCGCTTTCGAAAAATTAATAAAAACTTCCAACGTATAAATTTTTTATTTTCTATGTTTCCTAAAATTACCTCCTTTATATTCAACAATGCCAGTTCGGTAGATCGTCCTTTTCTGAATTCGAACTGAGAATCTGTGATAATTAAAGATTTTTCGCAAAATTGATTCAGCTGAAATTGTATGTTTTTCCAGAACTTTCGAAAATACGGTAAACACTGACGCTGTTCTATATTTCGAGAGTTCATTTCTATCGCCGTATTTGCAAATTATCGATATTTTTGCCAGTTGCATCTTTTCAGGAAATATTTCTTGTGAGAGAGAAAGATTAAACAAATTACTTAATAAAGGGACTAATGTAATGACGTATTTAATGGGTTTTGTTGTAACGTCGTTTATATCGACTTTATTGTTGCTAAGGTTATATAACACAAAAATGACATCATCAATATCCCTAGGATAAAAAAGATACACTCACTTACATATCGCGGAAACGTGCGACAGTGCTTCACCAACTCTACTTTCTCCATTATCAACAAAGTTAATAAAATAATAATTAAATCTGTTGGCCAGTTTTCTTCCAATAATTTCTTGACCGTTTATTTTTAGCCCATTAATAACAAAAGCCGCCAATTGTTTGCCTTAGATTAAGTTTATTTTCCTCCAGATAAGGTCAGTGGCATTTAAATTGCAAAACATCTGAAAAATACTAGGCATTTTTATCTCTCCTAAGTAACTTCGTCACTTCATTGCGACATCTCTGTAATAGATTCAATACTTTCATGTTTTTTGTTCGAAAAAAAATTGCTTAAAAAGCTTATTTCTGGCGTTTATTTTCGTTAAAATTTCTGCCGTCACCCAAGGTTTCCGAGAGCCTTCTGGTGCCAGATGAGTTTTATTTGTAAAAATCATCTTGTAACTGTCAGCGAATTGCTTAATAAAACAGTCATACGCTTCATTGACAGACTGAGTAGAGAGCACTGCGTTCCACTTAGCGCGTTGAATTTCTCGCTTAAACATTTCTAAGAGGGTGGGTGACACATTATGGGATGTATATTGGTGAACATTCTTTTATTTACATTGAGTAATAGTCGGTGGACAAATGTATATTCTCGGATGGTCGCTGATTGTAATAAACATATCTATAAGTGTACCACAGTTGGAAGTTAAGCGAGTAGGGTGCGTAAGGGAATTAGGAAGTTTAAAAGATTCAATCAGCGTAAGGAACTCTCTTTTGTTTTAAATTGCTTAACATATCGATATTATAATTTCCTCCCAAAATTAAACTTGGATTGCTTTCTCCTATGAATCTAAATAGAGACTCTGTAAATACAGTAAACTGAATCTGCTTAATTGGTGGGCAATACAAAACCAAAAATACATAGTGCGGTGTTTTTGAAACGATTATCACTCGATGCAGAACCCAGGGATCCTGGGTTCAATCCCCACTCCTGCCCATTTAGATCTGGATGAGCATTATACCGGCGTGCGGTCGTGTATCACTACTGCGTGGTGCACGTTAAAGAAGACCCCAGGCTAGGGGTTGTACTGCACCGGCTAAATTTCTGATCTACAGCTGAGAGACTTAGTCTGCCCGTTGAGGCAGACTAAGGTCTAGGCTGTATAAACATACAGGCAGCCCATTTTTTAATCGATTATGCAGTCATATGTTTCCTCTCCGCAAATAATTAACATACATGTCATACTTCTATTCGCTCTTATCATCTACAACGCATTCACATTTTGTAATGACAGCGTTTGCAACCTCCTCGAAATGTCGCATTTTTATTGGTCTCACGCGTCCTCGCCGCCAGAACATTCTCCTCCCATCGTCTGAGATTACCTCGGCGTGTTGCGATTTTTATCGTTTTGTTTTTTGTTTTGTATTTTTATAAAGAAATTGGCAGCACATCATTGTGATTTAGTAATTTTTAGGATACGCAGAGCCCGCAGAGCGAGTTATCCCCCTATTTAGGCGGTCCTTACCAGGGCCCCTTTAAGCTGTCACCCATTAACGCCGAGACACTTCGGTAACGCCCTCTTTTGGTTTCCGTTCGTTACGTCATAGCCAAAATTTTTCTCGCCATGACGTCATGAATTGCAATCTTGGACTGCTTACCTTCAGTTGTGAATTACAAGTTTCGTGGTATGTGAAACAATGACAATGACAGCTTCGAGTCATCGCATTCAAAAGCCAATACCATGGTCACAGTTGACATTATGACATTGCGCTGATTTCCGTCGACGTAAGAAAAGTTAATCCAAATAAAGACGTCACTGTGGGCGTTTGGCCCCTCGCGAATTGCGACCACGGCGACGCTTTTGGGCATGCAGGTCGCTAATAGTAGTCCTAAAGTCCCCGTTGTTCTTGTTTTTTCTGCGCCATGGAAGCTCTCCCAATTGTGTGCCACTATCAATGGAGCTTGGCTCCCTGGAGCCCAGTGTGAGGTTAACGACCAGCGACCGGTACGTTGCCTTCACCTGTGTGGTTGTTTATCCGATCCTCCTGTCCTGTGGCAAGGTGTATATTATACAGACGGGAAAGTTTGGAAACATCCGAGCAAGATAACACCTTTTTCCCTGCTCTCCTCGCCATCGGGGCATTTTGCGTTACCCTGTGATAGATGTGTGGAACCGCCATGGTTCGAAAAGATTAGGATTTTGGCGCGATTCAAAAATAATATAGTGAGTAAAATATTACTAAGACTATTTCTTTTTTTTTTTATTGCAAGCTGCAAAGCGGGCATATATGTTAGCGCCCGGTCAGTATCCTTGGAGGGAGGATTTTATCAAGAACGGCGGCAAGTTTATGTAAGCCCGCATGGGCATGTAGGGTGTGTTTTGTTGGGTTTATTGGTGTGTTCCTATCTTTCCCGTGTCTCATTTACCTGCTGTTTTGTCCAGGAGTAAAATTTTTCGTTGCCAGACAGGTCGGCATTTGAGTGCTCCTGCTTCTAACCTTCAAAGTTTTTTTGTTGTTTTTTTTAGTTGTTTTAGCCACGTTATGCTAAATCTCCTTGCCCAACTCCACCTCTTTTTTCTGAGGTCACGTGATTCACGTCATGGATGGTCACTAATCCCCCGAGCCCGATACCCAGCCGGCAACGGCTAAGCGGCGCAAGCGGGTTGGGAGCCCACGGTTCTACCTTATCTCGGGTTAACTTATCAAAAAGGTGAACGCTACACCCTGCACTGCGTTCCAACGGCTTCAATATGCGCTACGTAAACGAGCGCAATGCACACATATTAAAGCACGACGCAGCGAAAAGCCACTTTCGCCGTAAACGCGACCTCCAGACGACACGTCCCCAGGTGCCTCACTCCCTTATTCCGATTGGCCCGCAAGGGGCCGTTGCTTCCGCCGTACTCGCATGTTGCAGCTTCCTAGCCTACCGAGTATTTCTTGTTTCAGACATTGGGCTATACGACGCCACCAAAGTAATAACTCACGCTTGAACAATGTAACCGCCGCTTCCAGGCATACCCAATGTATCTTGCCTCGGTCGCTGATGCCTCGGTCGCCAAAACAAACAGCATTGCAGGTTGCCTGTACATGTCGTCCCGTCGGAGCGTACGGTCCCCCTCCTTTTGAGGGAAGGATTGTGGGTTGTCTTCTTGTTCGTCTTTCCCCCTGCCTTTTGTTCCATGAGCCCACGAAATTCGCAAACGCGTTAGCGAAAGAGAAAGAAAGAAAAACGTTTTATCAGTCGTGGTAACAAGTTAAAAGCAACGACGTTATATGTAACGCGTAAGGCTTCCGGTAACCCAGTAAGGTACCCGTTACCACTCAAAATAAGAAAAGAGTTCAGTATTTTCGTTATTATTTTGCCATACCTTCTATCAAATTACGTCACCCGTAACTCGTTCATTTAATTCACAATATTTCTTTTCTGAGCTTGAAAACAAATAAATTCGTATTCCGTAAACCATGCTGAACAGGAAACGTTCAATTTTCTTCTCTCCAGCATAATCTCAATATCCTTCACTGAAAACGCTTTGGGCACCACCCTGTAGTTGCAGGGTTTTTCACTGCAGGAAAACCCCAACCGTCCTTGGGGCAATGTTCTGCCGCCGTCCTCAAAGAGCACTACAGCCATAGCATAAAGTCGTGGAGGCGCACCGACTACCAAGTCGAAACCAGGTAGCTTTATTTAAAAAAAACTGATGCGGCGGGAAATGGGGGAGAGGAGGATACGAGAGCGCGCGGTGACAACAGAAGGCCGAGCTCTGATTGGAATGATTAGTGGGTAGACTTAAAGCTGCCTTTGTCTCGACTGCGCTCGTCGAATGCGATAGAACGCGAAGCGGTAGCGTCCGCGGTGTTTGACTTCCGCATTTAGTGGGTAGACTTAAAGCTGCCTTTGTCTCGACTGCGCTCGTCGAATGCGATAGAACGCGAAGCGGTAGCGTCCGCGGTGTTTGACTTCCGCATTTGAATGCGCTCGATGAGAGCAGGGGCGAGTGCAGTAGAGACAAAGGCAGCCGCTGTCGCGTCGGGACCTGTGGCGTACCAAGGTGTTTTTGAATGGGGGGGGGGGGGGGGGCAAACCAGAACCCCCCCCCCCCCAGGGCCGGGGGGGGGGGGCAAGTGCCCCCCTTGCCCCTTCGGTTGATACGCCTGTGATCGGGACGCGTAAAACGCTTTAGAACGCTGAACGTACGCGTCCGCCCTTTGGTTCCCGCATTCGAACGCGTTCCACGATTGCAGTATCGTATCGCACCGTACCGATACGATGCGGTGCGTACCCTTCGGTGCGCACTGCTTATATGGGAGACTTCTGCGGTGGCGCATGCGCGGTTCGTATCGGAAGGCCCATCGTACCCTATTGTATCCACAAAAACGGTTCCCTAAAACGTTTTACTAGGGAGTTTTAGCAGGTCGTTTCCACACCAACGGTTCGCCCTCGAACGCATCCGCGACGCCACTGCGCATGCGCGCGCGAGTCGTTCGGGGAGTCAAGAGTCTCTTGTCGTTCGTTTCTCCCACTCCGGCCGCTGGAGTCGTCACCGCAACGCAGCCAGCACCGTTCACGACTCGGGTAAAAAAATGATGGCGGTCGGTTCGGCGACTGCCTTCGCCGACCCAGCCGAGCGTTAGGCTTAGGATAGCGGGAGGAGATTTGGCCGTCCTGTTAGTCTGCTTCATTTGAGAGGTTGAACCGATTCATTTCGAGGACTGCTCACAATGGTAAGCGATCGCAAGTGCTATAAACTGCGCATGCTAGTAAATTTTTGCGATCTGCGGGCAGACTAGCTGCCGTGGCGACCGCGAGCAGACGAAATGATTTGGTTCGACGGCACCAGCGTTACTAAAACACTCAGTTGGGAAACTCCCATAGAGACAGCTTTGAAAAAGTGGCCTCAATCTGTCTCCAAGCACCGAGCTAATGACGAACACAACGCCACCATTCCTCCCGCAGCGGCCACTCGAGGAACAGCACGTGACTTCTATTTTGGCTCTAAGAACAGATACAGCGGAAGAGGTTACAGGGGTGCCACCCCCGTCTCCCCGGCGGACGCGCCGCGTCGAGCTACCGAGTTAAAATGCACCTAGGTCGGGACGCGCTACCTTAAAGGGCAACTCCGCTTCTTTTCCAGTAGTGCAAAACTATACAGTTCTCTTTGTTATCATCTACAAAACCCCCATGGCAAATATTACGACGGAATTCCGCCTAGAAGTTCATTAAAGGAGCTGTGCAACAATTTCAGGGCTTTGCTTAAATAATTGTGGAAGTTGATGCAGTGAACTTCTGCAGTGAACTACAGAAAACAGATTTTGCCTGGATACCCTAGTTTTTACTTAAAAAAATGAAAAAGATCCAGGTTTTTGCCGCCTCTCAACTCGTGCATCGTCTTCCGGGTCACGTGCACAGTGACGTCACTAGAGTAGGCGCGGAGTTCCGGAAAAGTTCTCTCTTTAGAGCCATCAGCGAGCAGCGAGAACTCATCCGCTGCCGACTGCGTGACCACCCGTCCTTGCCCGTCCGGCGCTGTTCCCCTCCCCCTCCGGCTTCTGGCGGCTGTTCGCGGTTTTGTGGACCTAGGATAGATGGCGCCACTAAAACTCCGTATAATAAAAGTTGTCGATGATACCAGGGTGTTGACGCATTTATATATACGTTGGAACGACAAGATTTGTAAAAAGAGTTACCTTTTATCGAGCAGGTATTCGCACAACTTGCTATCTTTCTTACAACGACCCAAGTGACGTCACGCCGCTTGTTTCTCATGGCCGCCGCTCGTGGCTGCAGGTCGGGAAATATTCCAAGTTTTGCCTCGCTATTACGCGGCGGAATCGCAACATTGCGATGAAAGGAGGTGTGTTTTCTGCCATTTGTGACACAGTGAACAATATCAAAAGCAGAAAATGCCAATTCTTTCAACGTTAAAATCGTTGCACAGCTCCTTTAAAATCGCTGTCAAAGTTTGACAAGCACGAATCCGCTGGTTTTGGATGAGACGTGCGGGCCAGACAACACTGCCCGGCTGCATTTCCGCTTCCTCCAAATTCCTGCTCCCGGCACGTCCGCGACGTCATCAAACATGTACAGCTTCTTCTTTTTTTTTTTTTTTTTTCAATTTTGTTTTTTTTTTTTTTTTCCCGGGGAGAGCACGGGTGGCGCCAGCGCCGTGAAAGACGTGAGTGACGCGCTCGGCCGGCCCGGCGCTCGACTATTGATACTACTGATAAGCCGATCGCCTCGTTGAGCGCGGCTTGTGTTACATCCCATACTTTTGAACACCAAGTAAAAGGAGGAGAGGGAAGCTGCTTTTGTAAGAATTTTGAGTGACAGGTTAATCTTCTATAATCTTCTGGGAGGAGAATAGCGACGCCTGTGCTAATCCAGGAGGCACAAAGGAGGATCCTGATAAGAGGGGAGCTCCTTCTTCCCTTGTATATCACGTGGGTGTACATGCTTGGTGATGCCGAATATACAATGTTGTCCGGCTTTGCCACCGTTTCGGTTTCGGTTTGTAATCATGGCTAGAGTAAAATTACACGAAAAATATTTTATTTTTCGCGAAACAAAAGATTGGGGATTGTTTTTGAGTGCTTCAAAAAGCAAAATCGGCCACTATCTCAAAATTTTTG
Organism: Ixodes scapularis; assembly: GCF_016920785.2. NCBI lineage: Eukaryota > Metazoa > Arthropoda > Arachnida > Ixodida > Ixodidae > Ixodes > Ixodes scapularis. Next base: position 50,100,222 of record NW_024609881.1, on the reverse strand, counting down.
AAATTAAGCGGAGTTGCCCTTTAAAGCCCCGCTGAGGCACGGTTGTTTAAAAACAATATTAATTGTGCCGCAAAACCCTGCAGACTAAAGATTTTAAAAACATAACTCGCCCCTCTTTTTGTACTAAACTCCAATAAATTTCATACAAAAAGAGCCTTTCCGTTTGTTTTTACGCGAAAACAGGCGTTCAAAAAGCTCAAGGTGACCACAGTACAGACAAACGATAAAGAGTGGCGCTGTTGTCGCATTTAGCTCGGTCTCGGTGGACGCCAGCGGCCCAGGTTTTGACGTCGAGTTTCCCAACTGAGTGTTTTAGTAACGTTGGACGGCACACAACGTGAACGGTCGTTTCAGTTCAAGATGACGGGGACACACCACATACCTTTACGGTCGTTCAGCCACTTTTTACTCTATTTCAAGAACTTCGCAGTTCTTGAAATTCCGACCGGCAAATGTTACATCGAACGTCTTGTTTATATCTGTCGTACGCCGAAAACACGAGCCGCCACCACGGTGCCCACCAGCGTCGCCACGGATTTACACGTTGCAGAATGTTTCACATGTTTACTAGAAGATGGCGCCACCGTTAAGCACAATCATCATCATCGTTTACATGGTCGCGCCATTTTCACGATTCGCTAAAGTATGTCAAATTTAACGTACGGTTTCACGAAACGAACCAGCTGTACCGTTCGTGATACTCCCTACTGTTTGAAGGTAACGGTAACGGTATTTCGCTACGATATCGGAGGACGCCCCAAATCTCAATAACGCGTTATTTTTTATATTTTTTATAAACTAAAAAGGAACACTTTTTTGATAATTTGTTTGGTAACGGGCGCAACATTTCATTCTACTGACAAAACTAAAAACGACTCCGTCGAACGACTGCTTTCTCGGATGTTCTGAACCGCCTCCTATTTCTCGCGGCCTTATGACGTAGTACACGGTTTTCTCCGGAGATATACACCTTTCCAAAAAACGCTCCTAGGCCGCCGCCATGTTGCTGATGCTGATGCGGCTGGTGCGACTCTCGCGCCCTCTGTCAGCTAGAAATTTTCTGCCACCCTCTGGGACTGTGAAGACCCGCTCAGCGCGGTTCTCTACCTACTTTCCTGCAGTTTTGCATTCGACGTTTTTTCGCTCCTCTTGAAAGTTTCCGCTTATTCTTTTTTTTATGCGTGCTGCGTACCCTTTTTGTTATCTTCCATTGTGAGAAATAAGGCTGGTAAGTGCCTGCCATTCAAGCTTTTCTGCTCGACATTCACGGGAAACGAAGGAGGTGAAGGACGTCGAACGACCCTCGATGCGATTTTCCGAACATTGTTCTCCCCCCTCCCAGAGATAATCCGCGTAGAATCCTCAGTCATCTCCAAAAATAGTTGTCCGGGTTGGGGTGAGAAACGGGTCAGTCGCGTTCGTTTCTTCGCCTTGGTGCGGTCGTGAAAAAAAGAAGCTCTTCCCAAAACGCGCCCCAAAACGAAGTCATCTCGGATTCCGTCCGATCGTCAAGATGTGACTGTCGTCGACTGTGACTGTGTTCTTTGAGATCTTCCTCAAATAAGTTCTTTTCGGATAACGCTGCATTGTGGGGTGCGTACGATATTTTGTTCGAATGTTCCTGTCCATCGGTAAACACGTTATTTGTGAGCGTGAGAAATGCATGCCTTTCGGCCTTCTTCTGTTGCAATTTATTTTTGACAGCAAAGCGCTTTGTCGTCTAACATGCGGCGAATCCCGCGGCACCGTCAAAACTTATCGTAAGAAAAAAAAAAGTAACTATAACTATACATTCCAGTCGCATTCGTTCTGTCGCGCGCGTGCCCAACAAAAATACTATACAGTTTTTTGTTTTTTTTTAGTTTCTGGTTTTTTCAAATGTGGCACAATGCTTTCTCAATGTCCTTGGGAACATACATGTACCATGAAAAACAAAATGTAGCGGAAAAATACGAGAATTTAGTCGCCAGCAGCGTTTGAAACTGCGCCTACGCAGGCTCCGCCTATTGAAATCACAGTCCACTCGGTTAGGGTTAGGAGGGACGCCGGTGAGAGTCTAGCCTCGAACTCAGTGACTCGGCTCGAAAACGGTTTGTTGCCCCTGGGGTCGAGCGTTTTTCGGAAAGGTGCATACATCTGTCTTGGAAATACATCGTTAACGGGGCTACAAACACATCGCTCATTGCAAACCACGGAAGAGAGTGAAAGAGTGAGCAGAAGAAGCAGTCTCATAGCGTGCAAGAAAGGCAAGCGTCCCCGCCACTCTTCAACCAAGGTGGGGGGAGGGACCACAGAAGCGACCATTCGTCGACCGGCCGAAAACAGACGTCTGCGTAGGGGACATCGAACCCTGGGGTTTGGTCGCTCGCACCGAGCTGCATGTACGGGAGAGGAGGGAGAGATTCTGAGACCCCGGTGGTTTCGAGGAACTCGGGTCCGAGTCTTTGGCTTGAATGGGGTTCCTCTCCCATCGTTCTGCCGATGTCCCGTGTGTATGTGCCCTCGGAGCTCACCCCTATCGGTCTCTGTCAACGCCAGCGGCAACGATGCCTTCCCTTTTGGATGCCCCGGGGCGGGTCCTTGCAGATGGGTTTCCGTTTGTTTTTATTATTTGTCTCTCGTTCAATCAAGCATTTTTGTAATTCGATAGTTTGTTCACGTGCGGTGAGCTTGCGCACGTGTTCGAGGTCTTACGAGCCTCCTTTATTTCCCGCAGCTGTTGTTGTTTTCATGTTTCTTTTGTGTGTTTTTACGCGGTTTTTAACGAGTTTTGTTCGGTGGATTTGCAAGGACATAAAACGTCGGTGAATTATCTGCTGCTGTTTTTTTATGGCGTGTTTCTGTCGTACATTGTCCGCAGCCCAGTCTTTACTCCTGTTGTTTGTTGTTGTTCATGTTTTCTTTATTTATAGTAATTATATTACAAGGAAGCTGTACATGACTCGTTGGTTGGAGTTTTTCTTGCCAGCGTCCTAACGGGAAAAACCCTCCAGCGTTTGAAGCGAAAAGTGAACATCACGCATGCAACATACCACCACACCATTCGTTTCAATAAAGAGCAAGCACAAAACAAGCATTTAAACACCGTAATTGATAATAAGACGCTCGTGATGGACAATGCGAAGCATGTAGCGCTCCCTGCGTAAGTTTCTCGGTAAAGATTACTGTTGCGTGAACTGCTGCGGCGATGACAGCTGGCAACGTGGGGAGTGACGTCACTACCCTTACATACAGGGTCGTTTTACGTAAGAGTGACAAAAGTGTCTAAAATTTGTGTATTCGAGGTAAAAAGATCATTTTCTCGGGACCGCGTTACCCGTGGTGGCGGACGTCAGAAAATGCGCGATGCTTAATAATTAGTTCGCTAATATACTAACATTACTAGTCAACTTTTTAATTAGTTAAATTGACATACGGATCCAATTAGAAACTTGATGAGCGTCATTGAAAACCATTCAATCAGTAAGTTTCGGAAAGGTTTTGAGCACGTGGGAAGCATAGTAGTTCGCTAATTTTACCACTCGTGGAGGTACCAAGCTGGTACTCTTATAAGAGACGGAAAAATCGCGCGGGCGCCTTACCGCAACCGTAAGCCATGTACCTGCTCCACGAGTGGTGACTTCAGCGCACTACTACACTTCTCACGCGCTCAAAGTTTCTGTGAAAATGACTGATTTAGGGGTTTTTCGATGAAGCTCAGCAAGTTTTTAATTGGAACCTTATGTCTATTTTTACTAATTGAAAAGTTAATTTTTGTCGTTTTTAGTTAATTAGCAAACTCATTAGTAGGTATCACGCATTTTCTAACGTCCGCCTGTTCTCGGAGCCATGCGGTTCCGAGAAGAGTATCCCTTTTACCTCAAATACACTGGCTGCAGGAATTCCTGTCACTCTTACGTGAAACACCCTGTATATAAAAGGTTTTGGTGCAGTGCATTTACTTTTCTTTCGTCAATCATTTAGTTGAGCGCAGTGTGAAATCGTTGCAGGTGATACCACAGCTTCGCTGACCAACCACCTTCGCAACATAAATTGAAGCCCCGACATTAAAAAAAAAAAGATAGATATATATATATATATATATTCTGTTCTCTTTTTTTCTGGTTATTGATCTTGCCTTTTGTTTTCACTCGATATATTTCTCTCTCACTTTTGTGCAGTGTCCCTTTTGAATGAAATTTTTAAAAATCGACGAGGCCAAGGATGACATGGATTATCATAGTGAGCAAAAGAATGTATAGATGTACTTAAATGCACAGACATTAAGGCCGTTATAACGCCGTACAAAGAGCGTTTACTGCTCTGCTGTCAGGTAGCCATAATAGCGTTCACCCACACTCTCTTGCGTTTTTGTTTTTTTTCGGCGTTCCTTAAATTGTCATTCTTGTAAATGTAATTAGCACCATGAAGATACCAGCTGTTTTCCCCCATTTCCGTCAGTGGAGGAAGTTGTGGCGGACTGGGCCGAGATGATCCTAAAAGTATTCTCGAATGCCGATTCTACAACGCATCTAGTAAATAGGTAGAATGCATAAAAGGAGTGTTTGTAAAGCTTTTGCCATCGGCGGCAAAAAAAAAAAAGACACTAATTAACACCATTGAAATATGAGTTAAGTGTGTCTCGGCACGTTCGAAAGAAGTTCCCTTCTAAATAGCGCGGAAGTTAATAAAACAAAAATGGGTTTTCCTTCACTCCACAAAACGACTCTCTAATATGTTGTAAACCAATTGAAACGAACTTTATTTAAATGCTGCCTTCCGTGCATTATAAAAGTTTGGGGACGGAGGTCGCGGCCAATTTCTTACTTAAAATCTAAGACAAAATCTGGAACAAAATCCGATAAGGAGGTCCCAAATGTTTCAAAATCGGCTCGCTTTATTCTCCTTTTATTTTTTCGAGGGCGATTATTTTAGATAGGGGACAGCAGCTTCTTTTCTTTTACGGCGAATCGGTGGTGTCTCGGCACTCGTGAATTCTGGCTTTCGCCAACCGCTGCTCAGCACCGATCGAGAATATTAGTGAGTTTTAGAATAGGGGGCCCCACAACCTTGGGTGCCCCAAACAGCTTCGGGCGTCCCACTCCGCATGCGCAGAACTTCTGCGCATGCGGAGTGGGACGCCCCAAGCTATTTGGGGCACTCAAAGTTGTGGGGCCCCCTATTCTAAAACTCGCTATTGTGTCCCCCGCGCGTGTGGACGAGGCGTTTCGGACAAAGCCTTCGACGGAACCACGCGCAAGTCCCGATAGCCGCTTTACCGTAACCCTAAATATTCGGCCCTGAAGAAAAAAAAACGAATCGGTTTTGAAACGTCGAGACCTCCTTGTAAAATTTGGTTTGTCATGTAATTCAATTTTACAAGTTTCTTACTTTACGCTCACATTTTTCGTGTACTTTTTTCGTTCAGATATAAAAACACAAACTTAATAAACTTTCTTATCGTGCCGTCTCGCTCCGCTTACAGTCTCGCGCCGTCGCGCGTGAAAAAGCGTGATTGAAGGACTCGAAGCCGGATCCTGACATTTCTGCTTCCTCTTTCCGGGAGCGGTCCTTCCGCCAGCACGCTTTTCCGATCGAGCAGTTCCATTGTTTTTTGTTTTCTTTTCCCCTAGGGAGTTGTAATGAGCCCGGGAGTTAACCCGCGCTGGGACCCTGTATCTTCGGTCTTCCTGAGGGACAGACCAGTCGCATCTCTTGTCCGTTGACCCCAGCGGGGATGCCGGTCCGTTCGCTAGCCCGCGGTGGACCTATGGGTTGGTCGACCTCTCTTCCGCTTGCTCTTGACCCCTCAGTACTCGCCGGGTCGATGGACGGATTCCGATGATGTGTACCTATTAAAGCCAAGAGGTTTCGCTGGCGCCCTCCTATGGATCTCATCCGTGACGTCACAAGGAGCATGAGCTATTGCCGTGACGTAGCGAGTTGTGATCCTGGCTAGTGATTATCGATTTCACCGCTAAATTTAGATAAAAGTTTGGCATCACTTGCCCTCACGTTCCGTGATGGCCGGTTACATAATGTCAATTTCCAAGCTAAATATAGCGGGGAAGTTTAGAAACAAAAACACTAAACAATTCTGTAAAGCAAAAAGAAATAAAAATATTAAAATCGCCCATTCCGAAAATCGGTAAAGTGTGTTTTAACAAACTCTTTCTCAATGGTTGAAATAAATTTTTTTTAACATTTTTATTGCAACTACATGTGCTCTACGTGGTTTGTAATATAATCTCAAACTACAAAAGAAACACGAAAGTTCGGGTGGAACTGTCCTCACAACCATCACGGGTAGTATTACACACTCAATAACTATTTTTAAAAACACTTTTTAATGTATTATATACACATTTCAGTAAAAACTCACTTTTCTGTTGCAACCAACTCTGCTCTTAGCCCATACATACAGCAAACATTGAATTACAAGTCTACGGCGCTTCGATGCGATATCGGCAATACTGCTAAAACAATGGCTGACCTAGTGTCAAAATATATTGTAGTCTAATAACAAAAAATACCCCTGCATAGCTCACCACCTGAATCTAAATTAACTGTCTAAGTACTACAATAGACTCTACTCCAACTATTACGACACAAACAAATGCAAAAACGAGCTCGACAGGAACTCGCAGTGTCTCTTCCAATCCGTGGTGACCTATAATTGCTCAATTACCGGGCTAGTGACGTAACAAAACGCTTCCACAAAACACAACCATCAACTGGTTAATGCGAGACGTTTTAAACAGGAGGTAAGATAAAACCTCCGTACAATATCGGTGATTGCGAAATGTTTCATTAAAAACTGCTCACGAGCTCTCTTCATTTCCTGCCCGTAAATGGCGTAATTCCCGTTGGGATATTGGAAAAGCGCGTTGGTTATACGGACTCCCGGAGCTATCTCCGTTTGCGATCTGTTCCAACGTGTATAAAGACCGCCCACAATTCCTCCCGCTCCCAAAGCGAGCGAGCGGCTGAGCTTGCAAACCCTTTCCCGCTTTTAATGAGTTGTACTTCTCAGACCCCAGTCGATTTCGTAACGGGCACTTCTATTTCGCCGAGCGGTGTCGCAATTAGTTTAAAGCAGAATACATGCATGCCAAGTTTAATTCATTGAAGCACAAACTAAATAGTTCCTATTTTTAAAGGGTGGAATAGCTTTCATGAAAAGGTCATCCTTTCAGATCCGATTTTTTTTTTTAATCTAAATTCTGAAGAGCTTAGTTGTAAACGTGTTCTTTCCTTTGTGGCTTCTGTATTTTGAATAATTGTGTTTTTTTTAGCTTGTTGGTGCATTGAACTGTAAAAGGAATGTGTATTTATTTGGAGTGTATTTTTATTTCGTAATATTTATTGTTATGTTTCTAGTGTTGACAGTTTTTATGTTAAGATGACGGTATATATGTATATACTACATAGCGCGACATCTGTCACTAGCTATAATTTTGGTTTGGATGTTATACGCATATATGTCACGACTTCGCCCACTTCCTTGCTTTCACAATCATGTAATGCATTGCTAGATGTTTCATATGTAACATAAATAAAAGAAATTGAAAAAAGCTCCTGTTGACCAAGTAGATCGGACTCGCATTGTATAAATCCCGATTTCTGTTTCGCAAGGGTCAATGATGTGGACTACCCCCAGAGTGTGGTTACAGATGCTTAAAAGTGGAGAATTTTCCGGATATAGTCTGCGCCCGTTCTACATGCCGCAGGGGCAAATTTCGGTCAGAAAAGCATTCCGAAGGCATTTAACGTGCGCGCGAAACAGTGATATAGCAACAATATTCCACGGGCACGAGTAGCCGTCTTGGACGACGCCCTAAAGGTACCTTTTCACTAAAAGTCTTTTCCGCCAAAAACTCGGCCGACAAAACTCAGTCATCGCTGATGTTGGCTGCCTTGGGCATTACCGCCGGCTGTTAAAACCGAAACTAAATATGTTATTACATCAATCCTGGTCCTCTTCGAAGCGTTCTAGATTGGTAATTCTCTGAATATTAGAATGCTATTCATTCCAGTTAAACCTTCCACTGGGGGTTGATTTTATTTAGTGTCATGTTAATTTTGTATATCGCTAATATAAATTAATATTTCTGATATCTGAACAACAACAAGAAAACTCAGATGACATCAGATTGAAAACCTATTTCTATTAACAGGCTACATATGCAGGTTTCTTCTTCTTTTTTTTTTAAGTATAACAGATTTGATAAAAAAGCCGTGCACGCTACACTTATGTGGTTTGAGCAGGTGAGTTATACGGTCAGGGGGGCAATAGTATAGGGGCTAATCGTAACGATCATTTGGCGAATTAAGTGAAATATGTTAATTAATTTTTAATTAGTGAAAATAGACATGGTTTCAATTAGAATCTTGTTGAGCGTCGTCGGAAATCACAAAAAAAAAAAACTCTTTTTAGAAAGATATAACGCAGGGGTAGCATTTTACGGCGTTGCGTAAAAACGCTCCAATTGGACGCATATCTAGTTTCGCTTTCTTATCGGAACGCATCTCTGCGCCCGCGGTCCTGCTTTCCAGTGGCTGAAACGCGCAACAAACGTGCGCCCTACTTCCCCCCCTCCAGAGTTGTTCGTAGTTCAACTACTCTACTCAAGTTACTGTAGTTTAACTACTTTTTAGAGTAGTTTAGCAACTTCCAATTACATTTTTATTTTGGTAATTAGTAGTTTACTTTTATTACTTTTTCTGAGTAACCTCTACTCAAATTACAAATTACTTTCGAATTTTAGTGGTTGTTTTCCCTATCAACAAACATTCCTGCACAAAAGAGATAAGATTTTGGAAGATCAGCTGATATTTGCAAAGAGGGAGAAGCATGTGGCGTAGGAAAGGGGGGGAGAGAATGGTGTGGGGAATCCGAAACCTCCCAAATATTTTCACGAGCCCCCCTACTGCAACAACACTGCTACGAGGCGCGGAGAACGAACAGACACGACGCAGGGGGGGTCGAGTAACTACGGGGTTAGCACCGAAGACTAGCATTTCTTTGTGTCCTGAGGCTCAAGGAGGCTTGACCCATTTGAAGAAAGGGCTGGTCTCCGCTTCTCCTCAGCGTAGAAACTCTCGCCCACTACAGGAGGTGCGCACACTGCATTCTCACTCAAAGGAGGCAACAAAATCCAGTACCTGCTCCGAAGCTCATCTGGTGCTCCCGTAGTTTTTGCTGTACTCGAAGAATCGCATGCTAAAGGGCAACGCAAAGGGGACCTTTTTGCGTTGCCTTTCCTCGCAAAACTAAGCATATGCAGATCTTCGAAGTTTCGAAGATCGTTCGAGAAAACTTTATAATTCCCCCAACGTTTTTATATAAAAAAATAAACAAGCAGTGTTGGGAAGTACTCTAAGTTCATGGTACTTAAAGTACTGTTGTTTAGAAAACTTGTAGTTTACATGAAGTACATCCTCTGAGCATGTACTTGTACCTTCCGAGGAAAGTAAGACTCCCGACTTCAGTGTACATTCCCCGAATTTGGGAACAAAAAAAAAAATGGTGTATCGTCGTGTGAAAACGCGCTTTTTCAAGATATCATCTGCTCATTTCTCTGAATGAAGTAAGGACAGCTATATAACGGACACAAATACGTGCCTAATAAGTTGATTGTGTCGAATAGCTCGTTAGCGAGATTACTACTACTGTGCGGCGACTTGACTTTACACAACATTTGCCGCCATTTCCGTAAGAACTGATGCACCTCCGATTACCCCTGGAGCAATGCACATCAGTTTAAAGTCACTGTATAGGGAATGAAAGGTCATCATGAAAGATTGTGTTAAAAGTACTTGTACTTTATCTTCAAATATATTGCATTTGTAGTACTTTACTTCAAGTACATTGCACTCGGTGTACTTACTATTCTACTTGAGGCACATAACGTCTCATTTACTTTGTACTTTCCTTCAAGTACTTTTAAGATGTACTTTACGCAACACTGTATACAAGCATGCACTGACTAAAAATCAAGCTCAGTCAGTGCTAAACCTTAAAGTAGAAAGGACGCATTTGCAGTACATAATTGACCAAACAAACAAGGAAGTACAAAACAGTTAGGCACGCAGAAGCAGAACACGCTATTTAAGCATTTCTGTGAAAAAACAAGCCGATTTATATTTGGCTAGCACAATTACGCAAACGGATCAAAACCTATGTACTTTCTTTTTACCATAAAAACATATAAACGTAACTTCAAAAGTAACTTTAATGTAATTGGCTACTTTTTTACGGTAGTTAGTAGTTTACTCAATTACTTTTCATTTGAGCAATTTCTACTCCACTCAAATTACTTTTGAGGCCAATACTCAGTAACTTAACTTAATTACTTTTTTTTTTAGTGACTTGTGCATGTCTGCCCCCATCCTACGAGGGAGGCGAGGGGGTGGCTTCGCGCCGCGACCGCCGGGGGGCAGGAGCGCAGGCGCAGAGATGCGCTCCGATAAGAAACCGAAACCTAGAAGCGTGTCCAAACTGGAGTGCTTTTGCAGAACGCCGTAAAATGCTGCCCTTGTCTTATATCTTTCTAAAAAGAGTTGATTTAGTGGTTTTTGATTATGCTTAGCCAGCTTCTAATTGGAAGCATCTGTCTATTTTCATTAATTGAAAAGGTAATTAACATATTATACTTAATTAGCCAACTGATCGTTGCAATTAGCCCCTATACTACGTCCCCCTAAGCGCATAACTCACCTGCACACACCGCATCAGTGTAGCTTTTACCGTTCCTTTTTTTTTTTTTAACAAATCTGTAAAGCTTAAAAAGAAACACCCTGTATAGTGAGTACCCTTGGTAAAATGCAATACAAAATAAGTATACTAATTTCGTAATAATAATAACAAAAATAATGAAAAGAAGGGGAATATGTTATATACTAATTGTTATCAGTTCAAGAGTTACTGATTGGCCGACTCTTTTACGGACCTTTTCGTGACACAGGCAAAATATATTTGTGTCGTTGGCATGCGTTATTAATTCAGTTGAGCCTGTTATTGCCGCTATGTCATGGACATACATGGGAAATGTCAGAGGTCCTAAGATTGAACCTTGAGGAACGCCGTGTTGTATTTTCACTTTATTACATTGTATTATAATTTGTGCACATATATTGATAACAATCTGCAAGACATGTTTTAGTTATAGTCTCAGCGCAACTCGTCGTGCACCGTAGATTTCAAGATCCTTAAGAGAATATCGTACTTTAGAGTATCAAACCCTTTCCTTAAGTTTCAAAATAAACTGAGAGTGAACAATTTGCTCTTAATGTTTCCAGCAATGTTACATTTTTAGTCAATGGCTGCTAGTACCAGACTTATTCTTCTGGAAATCATGTTGAGCCTGCTTTTTTTTTATGCTTCGGTACGTGATGTATTTAGAGAGTTGGAGTGATTAAGTTTCAAAACGCAAGGGGGGTGACAGTTGAAGGATTCATGGAACTGTTGAAGTTGTATTTGCAATCGACGCTGGTCCGGTTTGAAGGTGGTTAGAATCTGCAGAACGAAGGAGCTTGCATAGGCTCTAGTATAGCCTTCGAACTGTGTGACATGTATTTGGCTATGTCTAATTGAGCTATTGATAGAAACTTGGACGGGAACAGTGCATTAAAACTGTTCAGAGATGTGAACCCTGGTCACGAAAGTGTCTCAGGCGGCTCCCGAGGATGAGGGTGTCAAAGTAATGCTAAAGGATTTTTTTTTCAACACCCCAGGGGATTGAGGTTCAGTCACAAATTTCAAGATGCAATGACTTGTACGATTATGATTTCGTCGTTTACTTCGTTGAGTTCGTGTCAACAAATGATTCGTTGTCAATTGTTTAGACCTAAAACTAGAGTTCGATCACAGGTAGTCACGTAGAGCTAAAATCCTCGTACGAAAAGGAAATTTCGCTTTTTGATTTCTCACACTGCAGTACCGTGAGAAGGAGCATTGTTTCTTCGTGCCTACGGGCTGCCCTACACAAGTTTTGTCACCATTCTTCGAATGAGAGCTTTGGAGAGCAGGATGAGCGGCTTCACTTGACAGAGTTCCCTTCTTCAGTTTCGCTGGCTGCGGCGAAAACGTTCCTTAAAGAAATGTTAAGCGAAGCCATCATCAGAGAAGGAAGAGACCAAGCAAGAGGCTACAAGTGATCCCATACCAGCGCAGAATTTCTCACAACTTCAAAAAGAGAGCAGGGCGGTTTGAGATAACCCGTCGTGTTGTAGGCGCCTCGTAAGTTGGCGCAGCTTTGACCTAGAATCGCCGCAAAGGAGGGGGGTGGGCGGCGGGAGGTAGGAACCATTGCGCTGTAAAACGTAAAAAGAAGTGTGTGGAAAGCGCAATGGGCGTGGTGCAGAAGATACCGCTGAGCTGTGGGAGGGTCAACATGGCAGAAACGGGTCGGTGCTTTAAGGACAGAGTGCAGGAGAACGATTGTGTCCTCCGATCAACAGTGAGGGAGTGGGTCCACGTAACCCCGCACTGCGGCACTTGATTGTGTCGTCCTTTCTTCGACAACATCACGATCATCGGATGAAGACTAGATAAAACAGCTTGGGAAAAAACTTTCCGCCTTTCCACTCTGGTGAAGAAGGTAGGCCAGTGAGGCTGTACTATGGTCAGACGACCTCAAGGACGATTTCTTGGACGACCTCAAGGACGACGTCTAGGACGCCGCCTAAGGGCGACGTCTAGGATGACCTCAAGGACGATGTCTAGGACGACCTCAACGGCAACTTCTAAGACGACCTCGAGGACGACGCCTAGAGGACGACCTCAGGGACGACAATCTAGACAAACTCAAGGACGACGCCTAGGGCGACCTCAGGGGCGACGTCTAGGATGACCTCAAGGACGACTTCTATGGCGATTTTAAAGACAGCGTCTAGGACAAACTCAAGGACGCCTTCTGGGACGACCTCGAGGACGACGTCTAGGACGACCTCAAGAATGAATTTTAGGACGACCTCAAGGACAACCTCTCAGGCGACATCAAGGACGACTTCGAAGACAACTTCTAGGACGACCTCGAGGACAACCTCATGGACAGCCTCAAGGACGACATTTAAGACGACCTCAAGGACGACTTCTAGACGACATCTAGGACGACGCCTAGAGAAATTCGGCCTTTCCACTCTGGTGAAAACCAGAGTGGAAAGGCTGGAAAGGTTGTCGCCGTCTATGAGCAAGACCGGCAAGCCGATTGTCGGGTTGCCGCCGTCGCTCATAGATGGCGGCCACCAGACAGAGAGTTTTGTGTCGACATTTTTTTTTTTTTTTTGCGGGGGACACGATTTTGGGGAAGCTATACCCTGTTTCGCCTTGTGTTGTACCGCAGGAAAGGCTGCAAACGCGAGTTCCCTGCTCTAGGGCACACCTCGATGGCACAAGCTCTCCTGCACCAAGGGCAGCTGCCAACGCTATGAGCTCGCGCTTCTAGCCTTCGCTGCGGTACAACATAACGTGAAATGGAGTATAGCCCTTAACAGCTCCGCTGTAATATTAGAAGCATATGAAATAAATGAGCACAGCGTAATCCGAATTTCTTTCTACTTGCACAGAAGAAATGTAGCCTATCTTAACACGCCTTGGTTCGATGATGATTTGGTCGTTTACTTCGCTGGGTCTTTTTCAGCGAATAATTATTTGTGACTTCAGCTCTCGTCCTCTGCACTTCACCTCTCCTGCCTTCGTTTTTTTTTTTTTTTTCGCTGTTATATATATTGTTTAAACATGCACCGACTCGAACAGGTCCCCACCCTAGTGACCTCCTGTCACAGACCGTATTTGGCGGCGTTGACGTGGGCGTCGCCAGCGTCAGCAGCGCTTTGGTAGTGAGGGGGCTCTCATCAAATTAAATAGCAAACTCTTTTTTTTTCTTTGATAACATTAATCTATATGAACGTCCTTACCGCGTTGGGAAAATAAAAGGTAATTAATTTATTATTTTCATTTTTGTTTGTTTCTCGTTCGGTACGCAACCAAAATCAAAAATTTTCAGTGACCTTTACCTTCAAAGTGCTACAATGCATGACATGCATTATAGGGAATCGGTAATAAAACTGGTGAGTCATGTGACGTATATTTTTCCGCTAAATTTAGCGGTGAAACTGAATGGTTGTATAGGTCGCGTGACCTGAAGCCCTGTGACGTCGATTTCTTCCCGCTGAATTCAACGGGGAAGCTGAATTGGTGTCAAGGTCACAAGACGTGGAGTTCCCCACTAAATTTGGCGAGTAACTTAATTGCTGTATTGATCACGTGACGTCCGTTTCCCGCTAAATTTAGCGGTGAAACTGAATTGATGTTTTGTGTGCAGGATGTCGACTTTGCCGATAAATTAAGCGAAGGGGCTAAGAAGTTTACGTATGGGCTACGCGCCGTCACGTGACGTCAATTTCCCGCCAAATTTAGTGGGGAAACTGAATCGAAGTATAGGTCACGTGACTTCAATTGTTTCGGTTTATTTAGCGGAGAAAGTGAATCGCTCAGTATGTCCCGTGACGTCCGGTCACGTGACATCGATTTTCCAGCTAAATTTAGCTGAGGAACTGGATCCCTGCGTAAGTCTCGTGATATCAATTTCGCCGCTAAATTTGGCGGGAAAATCACGGACGGAAGGGCAAATTTTGGAGATTCGAAGGTAGCGCTAAAAAGCATTTCACGCTGTAAAAAAAAAAAAAAAAAAGGCGACTGGGCTTCGGTTCCGGGATCTGCCAACTCACCCAACTCGCCAGCGGCCCGGACCTCTGCCCTCGTCGCCGCTGCTCCTTTCTCAAAGCGTTGCAACGGTTCCGTCGCTGCCGCGTGCTTTTGTTGACCCGAGGATCATGGGAGCGTGGTTTCGGCTATCGGCGTTCCGCGCACCTGTAAAACTCGCTGGATTGTTTTGGTTCAGGCTTTCAAAGACTTTGCTGAGGCGCGGATTCGACGCGTGAGGCCATGTCCAAATGGAGCACGAAAAGCGCGAAAGACAACAAGACTCCACGTTTCTTGTGTTTTTTTTTTTTTTTTCCTTCGCAGCGAAGAAAAGGTGAGTTGGCCTTCGCACTTCCTCCGTATTCACCGTTTTATTTGCTCAGCGAAATTACCCTTGAACTTTTGCTGCTCAGCTGTTAGTCTGCGGGTTGACCGTATACTGGGAACAGTCCTGTTGTTGTTGTTCTTGTTCTTTTTTTATAGTAGTAAAAATAATATTAATAATATCCTCTCAGTATGAATCCCCGAACGCATGTAAGCTGTAGATTTCGTACAGTTAGCGCCCCTTCGTTTTGTGCGCAATTAAATAATTGAAGCGTAACAATGGCGTTTGCTATCTTTAAAAGCGTTATTGGCGATGCCTCCGAACAGGCGGATGATAATAAAAGCACCAATTTCGGCTCCTTCTAGCTCAATTTGATATAAGTTTAATTAATTTCTCGTCACGGGGGGGACAATGGCAGTCTTCGTCAGTAGTTTATTTTCTACCAGTCTCGAACGGAATTTTTTGTCGGTTCCGTTCGGGTTCGGGTTCACGACTTTCGGATCAGTTCCGATTCAGTGCCGGGGAAAAGAAATGACGGTTCAAACCGGTATGAACCACGAAATAGAGAATCTATTTTAAGTGTAGTTTAGATAACAGGCACTATTTAACCAAGAATAAGAAATTGCATTATTTACTTTCGACGTGAAAGTAAACAAACCTAGATCAACGTACAAAATGTCGTGTTCACACGACTCAACATCTATTTGTTTACATCATTCGGCTATATTTTACCGGAGTCGAAATTAATTTTTTTGAAGTGAGAGTTAGGTCCCCTGAATTACCCGTGATTGGTAAAGCATTGCGTCGCACCTCCTAAAAGCTTAATCGTAGATGTGCTCTTGAACTAAGGAATTTGTTACAGTACATAAAATCGGGGAATGCCCACATACTCGCCATGCATATTGCAAAATATAGTTTACAAAATACGTTTCACAATATATATGATGACAACGTAACTGAACTAAGAGCAATCATATTTCCAAAATGTCTCCAAAGTTTTAGGGCAAGCCCCCCATTTCCGTCTACCTTTGATACTAACAATGGGCGGCAATCACGACGCTTGTTTTCATAACTCCACGTGATGCAGGCGAAAAATCATGCAGAGAGGAGTCGTAAAAATTTTTCACTCCAATCTATACGCACCGAATTCGAACTCAGATCGAAGCTGACCTATAGTATAGCGCGTACCATAGCGAACATTTTCCTATACAGGGATAAACTGGCATAGACTGGCTGTTGAGGTTTCTTCTTGGCAAGATGGCTGTCGAATAAATTCGCAAATAAGCATCACCCTTGCTAATTGATGTGTTTGTGTTAAATAGGACAAAGTAGAATTTGATGCTCTACTCGACACGGCAGTCGCTCAATTACTTACTTTCCCATGGTATGTGTGCGTAATCCTTATGGTTTCGCCACGCGCCACTGCGTATTTTTTTTATCCAGCCCACAGACACATAAAATGGCTGTTCATCACATACAAGGGGCAAGAACATACTTCTTTATGTTTGAAAATTTATTTATTGGTTAGGAGCACATGGTCACTTAAGTTATCTTTAATGAAAAGTGACACATAGTGAAAAGATTTGCAGAGCAACTTTCAGATAATTTGAGGGTGCATTTGTATATTTAGGTGATCGGCCCTTCATTTATGTTACCAAACCTTCAGTCAGTTATTAAGCACACTTTTATTTTCATAAATAAGGGGTTGTATAACACTCACATAACCTCTTGAGACAGACACGAGAGGGCGAACCGCGAAAATACGAAAACCGTTGAGCCGAGCTGCGGAAACGTTCTGTTTTGTCTGGCAGCCTGAAACACCGGGTCGCGAGGTATGCCAAAAAGAACCGTGTTAATTTCCACACGATAGGTCTAAAGTCAAGTACACGAAATGTGCAGAAAGAGAGAGATAATAAATGGGGTATTCTACTAAATGATGCGAGATTTATTTATTTATTTATTTTAATACTCTCAGGAACCAGGGGCATTACAGAGGGGGTGGACATAAAATATTGGCTCTGCATAAAATTCAAACAACAAGGCAACTTGGTTATAAATGTTAGTACGGCATAATCCTAGCAAGAGCGAGTAGTTAGAGCTTTTCTAAATAAATCTATTGATGGAATAGTTACTAATGATGCGGGAAGGTGGTTCCATTCAGATGACGTTCTACGGATAAAAGAGTTGAGTAAGCTGAAGTTTCGCAATTAGGTATGCCAACTTTAAGTTTGTGATCAATGCGGGGAGAAATGAAAGGGGGGGGGGGGGGGGGGGGGGGGCTAGTGAACAGTTTGTTTTTCAGTAAAGCGTTAGAATGATAGATTTTATGGAAGAGGCATAGACGATATAAGACCAGATATTTTCCGACGTGAGGAAAGAAGAGGCAGTGCTAGGGTTGTTTTCATAGATGAGACACTTGCGGTGCGATGATAGTTGCGGACTATGAATCGTGCGGCGCGATTTTGCAGGGCTTCGATGTTTGTTATAAGCATTGAGTGACCTGGATCCCAGATTGCTGCGGCATATTCCAACTTTGAACGTATTAAAATCTTATACAAGAGAAGTATTAGGGACATAGGGGTTAAGGAAAAGTTTCTTTTTAAATATCCAAGCATTGATTTTGCGATAGCGATTATATGATCAGAATGAGTTTTCCATGATAGGTTAGAAGTGACGTGAACTCCGAGATACTTGAAAGAGGTTACAGATGCCAGCTGAATATTACATATTGAGTATGGTGATGGTGATGTGTTATGACGAGACACCCTCATAGTTTTACATTTGTTGGTATTCAGAGTCATTTGCCATAAGTTGCATCATTCCGATACCGGGCATAAAGCGCGAGACAGATTCGCGAAAATCCATCCGATCCGACGTCCGATCCGGCAGTAGGACTGCCTGATCCGAAAAATTTGGTCGCTTCAGACGTCGGATCGGCGATCCGACATGCGTCCAACGTGCCAGATAGTTTCGCACGGCGGACGGACTGTCGGAAGCGACCAGTCCAGCCAATGACAGCACAGCTAGCACGAACGTCATGATGACGTACTGGGTCTGGCGGGACCAACACGATCGGGACGAGCAACGGGAAGCCGGACGCCGTGGATCCCGCTGGCTCATTCGAGAAAGATGGCCCCGGCAAAGAATGCACGTGCTAGCGAGAACGAGCTCCTAACTTCGCTCGTGCGAGCTAAACCGTCAATCTGGGACCAGAGATCTATAAGCGCGGACCTCCGCTGAAGTGCTTGGATCTCCTGGGCGGAGCCGAACGGATCGTCGTGTCGCATGCAAGGTCGGAAGCGTGCGTCTCAAACTGTCGCGCGCGCGGCGATTCGGAGCGGCGTTCGGACTGTCGGATCGGACGTCGGATCGGACGATTCCGCCGTCCATGTGTCTCGCGCTTAAATCTGCTTGAAGAAGTGCCGCGTTGGATTTGTTAGTAATTTCACGATATATTACACAATCATCTGTGAATAAGCTAATAGGGGATGATACACAATTTGGTAAGTCATTAATATAAATAAGAAACAGAAGGGGTCCCAAAAGGGACCCCTGGGAAACACCGGAGGTGACGGCACTGAGGCGAGAATTCGCCTCATTGGTAATAATAATCTGTGGTCGATTAGTTAGGAAACATTTAATCCAGTAAGGCATATATAATGCCTTACTGCAAAAATAAATACATAGAGATGCATTCACTAGTTACACATAGATAGCGCGATGTAAATTTATAATAAAATTACATTTGGGCATCGGCTTGCATGAGCTCGAAACTTCGCGAACTACTGTCTCGGGAGGCTAATTCGGGTTTAAGTACACTTGTTTTGGGCATCCACGTTATAACTACGTGCTTTATCACTCATG
Organism: Ixodes scapularis; assembly: GCF_016920785.2. NCBI lineage: Eukaryota > Metazoa > Arthropoda > Arachnida > Ixodida > Ixodidae > Ixodes > Ixodes scapularis. The sequence goes on along the minus strand of NW_024609881.1, from coordinate 50,081,347 downwards.
CGCTCTAACATTTTATTAAAATGGCTCATATGATCACGAGACTGCTATATGTGCATACTGCAAAACTTTACAATTTGGACATCTACTTTTAGTAGTGTTGCGAACGTCGCATTTCACCAGGAGATTGAACTGTTTAATTTCGTTTGCACGTCACGTAACACGTAATCGCTCAACATGCTGGTGGGCACTGCGATTTTGGCGTAGATACAGGGCTGGGGAAACTTGTGGATTTAAAACTTCCTCATTCTCTCGTGTTTTTTTTTTTTTTTTTTTCTTTAGAGAATTTTTTGTTATGTATATATATAAGGGGCTACTGACCTTCCTCCGTTTAGGAGTGTTAATTCGACAGTTATGTTTCTGTCACCAGCAATCTTTGGTTGACATTATTTTGCACCCAAAAACTGTGAAGTTTAAACAAAATACGGGGGTGGTGCGAGCTTGGGGAGGAACGTAAGAACGACACTGCTGTGAGACAATGGAGCGACTGCTAACGTTCGGCTATCCCTTGAGGCCACCAGGGTCTTTCTTTTCAGGTATCCCTCCTGTACACGCTTCCAGTTTCGTGTAACATAGGGTCAATAAGTCACATTTAGTCCTTTCAATGCTTCTGTTGTCGGGGACAACTATCTGTGGCAGTACAGCACCAATAAAAGCAGGTTTGAGTGCCTCAGTTATGTGTACGTAGAAAATTGATCCTGCAATAATTGTTGTACTTTAAATGAATCCCGCTCAGAAAAAAACCCCGTCGTTGATAATTTGCGAGACAGCCATTAGTTTTCCCCTCCGCGCAGTTGCAGGCGCTGTAATAATAAAGAAAGCACAGCTTTCCCCTCCTCAACTCGCAATTAGAACAAGCGGCCCCGTGTTTTGACGCTAATTCTACACCGTCTCTGTTCATTATAATTGTGCCCTGGGGATGGCAGAGCCTAGAGTATGGACTGAGCTTCAGACATTTTTAGCGTTCGGGTATTCTCATCTTTAATTGAACACGTGTCACCCCCCAAAGGTTGCAGAGGTTAATTGTCATGAGCCCGACACTCGACTCAGACTCATGACAATAGATTACGTCACGCCGACGCGTGACTCGCGGTGTGAAGTCCAGATGTCACGTGACGTCACGGTGTCAACAACGTTAATGAATTCAGTGGCGTTCTAAATTTGAATCCACTTGAAGCAGGGAACCACGTGACCACGCCACGGGACGTCACGGCCCACGTGACGTGACATTACTCGTCAGCGTGTCTTGACACCGCGACGTCACGGGACCACATAACACGTGACGATACGTCATTAATTGGAGTGCTAACACAAATGGGCCACAAAAGCCCACAATTGCTCATCTATGTTGCAATTCTATTGTAACGATTTGATCGATACACAAAAATACAGCTGCATATTTATGGGTCTCAAATATTAAGTTTGTCATATAAACAAAACAAAAAAAAAAGAAAAAATTACTGCAAATCGTTTTAAAGCAATCACCGTTATCTTTTTTTTCTTTTTTTTTTTGGGGGGGGGGGGGGGGGGGGTAGTGCCGTTTAGTTCTAAGATGGCGGCGACGATTTCGGTTCCGTTCAGTTTTGGTTCGACTAAAAATAACAGTTCCGTTCGGGTTTCCGGTTCAGTTCGGTTCCGGTTCTAAACTCTGTTTTCTACAGGCCTATACGTGTTTTCTGTTCTGACTATTGAACTAAGTTTACAATTTTAAATATGGTCACATTTCATTAGAGTTTCTGGGGCGAGCGAGCATTTTAACGTTTTCTCGCGAAGGAAGGCTCAAGACACGTCGTGTTTCGCACCAGTTTTGCAGCCTGTAAACTGTCAACGACATTTCTGAAGCTTGCAAATGATGATAAAATTCAGTCAGAATAACATTTAGCTTCAGTCATTTTATTACGTTTCTATCAGCTTCTGTGGGAAGATTTGAATGTGTAAAACGAAGCTAATGATTCCTGGATGCTAACTGAAATGTCTTATTTCTTAAATGAGTTAACAACTTATTTACTTTCAGTAAGCGTGGCGAAGAACTAACAGGTTCATTTCGGCATATTGACTATAACAATACAAGGGTAAATGGGTAAATTTGTCAAAATATATGTAAGTGGTAATGGTAATATTTATTTTGGTTCAGAAGAACCGGGGCCTAGCACAAAGACAACTCATAAAGAAACCCTTAAAATGGGATGTTGTCGGCGTCGGTGTGAGTCACCGTGCTCTTTTTCGCGCTGAAATTGTTGATTCTACAACTTCCTGGAAATATTTGACTACTTGAGCGGCCTCAGCGAAATTACCGAGGCTCGTTACACCGCAAAACTTCGTGTGAATAATATGACATGCGGCGATTCATTTCCCGTAGACGCCGCAGAATATCATCATGCGAATAAGGCTAAAGCCTGATTCGCATGACGAGATTCCGCTCTTAATTTTCAGTCACGACGTCTCTCGGGCTGCAAATGTGTGAACCGCAGCTAAGAGAGTCGACATCTATACTGAAATTTGCAAGCAGAATCGGACCAAGTGAATCAGGGATAACAAGTCGGTGATGACCACTGGTAATAATGATCAACATCTTCTTGTACTATTTATACCGAGCCTGCTTACCCCAGCCAACCTTCAAACTTAAAAATCTTTTCAGGCCTGCACTTACTTCTTATCGCAATTACTGACCCAACGTTTGGTCTACAGGCCGGTATCGACAGAAAGAGCAGACGACAAGCAGAAACGTTTGAAAAGAGCAGACGACAGTTGGAATGATCAGGCGGCCGTTTGAACTTGAAGACGCACTGAACGTAGTCCGCAGGTGGTCCGTGAAACTTGACGGTTTTCCAGTGTTCATGTTGGAACAAAACAAATAAATCTGATGACTACAAATATCCGTGAATTCAACCCAAAGTGCTTCCCGCCCAAGCAATCGTGGTCCGACGGCGTCTGGTTTTCCATTCTCAACATACCCACGTTCTCGGACGAACCGAGCTTTGAAAACTGACCTTCAGACCTTTCTCGACTCTTTTGGTACATCCTTCAAAACAACGCAGAAATGCACGTCGCACGTGGTGACTTCCGCCCACAGCCCCAGACCGGAAGTGCGCTCGACGCGCCAGCTTCGCACCGTGACGTAACAGAGTTGAGTTCATGTATATAGATATATATTTAATTAAAGCGTGGGGCCGAGGGTATTTCAATATTCATGACGCTCTACTTGTATGTAAAATGCCAGTGTTTTTATGTTTGCGCGTTTGCAAGTGCAGTGAGGGCTGTACTTAATTCGCTTACGCCTGGCTAATTTGAGATAAGTATGCCTAGAGATATTTCGGTCGCAGCTCTCGGTGTTTTACGGCACAGCTGGACGTCTCGAATCAGAACAACAAACACGCACGACTATAAACTAGAACAAAAACGATCTATATAGCTGAAAGCGAAATTGCACAGCGTAGGCATCTACGACAAGAATATACAATCTGGACCGGGCGGGCTGCGTACGAGCCTCGTTCCAGCACGGTCGTACGACAACCGCCACAAAATTGAGGGGCGCCATGTTGGATTGTTTATGACTTCGCGTAGAAACGGCTTAATAATAGGCTGCTACATATCATCCCTGTTAAAAAAACGCTTTAATATGTTAGTTTCGTATTTTATAATATGTTGTTAGTTGATCATTTATTCATTTAACTTTACTGAATAAAATATAAAATGCTAACTCGTTAAAGTACAGTGCCTGTACCACGCCTCTGACTGGCGTCTCTGTGTCCCATATGCAAAGCGCAAGTTCGTCTGCTTAGTTGCACAGGGGTTGGGATGATGTCAGAACGCTGAGCCCTTATTGGCTGACCGCCAAAAAATGATCAGCCAATCATCAGAGCTCGGCGTCGTCCTGACGTCACCGCACCTCCTGCTCAAGAGGCAGACGACTTGCTCTCCGCTCTCCACCAATGCACGGAAAGTAGTCCCGGAGTCGAATGTTTCCTGGATCTCCATATTGGAGAAGTGGCGACAAACGACGTAAGAAAAGTCAGAGTTTTAGGACATTCCGCACGTCGCAGTCCTAGTGGTTGGTCGTAGAAGTTATAGCAAAATGCACGAGCAAAGGCGAGTCTCGCTGTCGTCGCGGCTGTGTATACTGCTCGAGCTCAAGAACGATCTGGAACAGAACAGTGCGTCTGCTACATACACAACTGCTGTTTTTACGCCGCCAGGGCCGCGGCCGACGGTAGTATGACAAATCCATGACGTCATTAAGCGAAAATCAAGAATTTTTTTTTTTTTTTTTGACATGGTAAACAATTGTTGGGGACGCGTTCCAGGTACCTTAGTTGAAGTAATGAGAGCCACCACCAAGGACGAGGAATTTAGCCACCCTTACAAAAAAATGAATTGAGTTTCAATTGAAAGTGTAAAGGACTCACTCAATAGACCGCATTCAGTCTCAATTGAAACTCAATTGACTTTTTCTAATGAGTCACTATTGAACCGTACCAGGGTATTGGCCAGAGAGTCTTAATTGAATTTTTAGCAATTGCATTTAAATTGAATTTGGCAATAGTGTTTGAATTGAACTTTTGCTATTGAGTTTCAACAAAAATATTGCAATTGAGTTTCAATTAAATTTTTGCAACGTGTTTCAATAGAATCTATTACAACTGCGTTTAAAAAAATTTGCTACTGGTTATAATTCCTTAAAGCATGCAACATGAAGGAAACGAAGCACGTGGAGGAAACGAACACAAACATCATAACTAAGCACCCACAACCCACTTATCGTACTCCTTTTGACTACCCCACCGCCTTATATACCCCGCAAAAGAAAGGTATTCATTTGGCTGGTGACCACCTCAGCATTTATTAAGGTTCCCAGTTTGCTATTTCCTCCTTGGAAGTCTCATAAATGATAAACAGTGTTTCCAGGTCATTGGACTCTATCTCTTAATAGAATATAGAAAAACATTGGTACAAGCAATAATCGTGCGGTGCAGTAATCCACAAACGACCAAACTCAATTGCATTCCTAATGAGTAAATTCAATAGGATTGATATTGAGTTTCTTCTGACCAAACTCAATTGCATTCCTAAAGAGTAAATTCTGTAGAATCGATATTGAGTTTCTTATGGCCAAACTCAATTGCCTTCCTAATGAATAAATTCAATTGAATCGATATTGATTTCTTAATGACAAAACTCAATTGCATTCCTAGTGAGTAAGTTCAATAGAATCGATATTGACTTTCTTATGATAAAACTCTATTGCATCCCTAATGAGAAATTCATTAGAATTGATATTGAGTTTCTAATTATCAAACTCGATTGCATTCCTAGTGAGTAAAGTCAATAGAATCGATATTGAGTTTCTTATGATCAGTCTCAATTGCATTCCTAATGAGTAAATTCAATAGAATCAAAATTGAGTTTCTAATGATCACATCTCATTAGACATTGAGTTTATACTGAGTTTCAATTAACTCTATAGGAACATAATAGAAAGTCAATTGAAACTCATTGAGCATTTTTGTAAGGGATGCATGCAGGGCAAAATTCGACTCCGCTGGCACTGTTTGGTAAATTTTCGGGGGTTTGATTCCAGAGCTTGATGTAATCCGTTACAGGTAACGGAGTTACTTGTGATCCGTGACTTCTTTTAGAGTGCAGCTTTTGGGCGCCCATTTCCGGGTTTCGCGGCGTCACCGTCCGCGTCGGTTTAATCGCGCAAGTTGCATTATCGGAATAATGCAAGCGGGCGTAACCGCGCGTTGCATTATGAGAAAATATACACCGCCAAATTTAGTGAGGAAATTTCGCCACTTAATTTAGCGGGGAAAATTCTAAATTTAGCGAAGATTTTTCACTAAATTTGGCGGGGAATTTAGCGCACTTCCCGCTAAATGGAAGCAGAGCAGGAGAGGAGGAGGGGAGGCAACGAAGATGGCACGCCCTCCCATCTGTACCCTCCCCTCCTCCTCCTCCTCCTCAAGAGCCGCGCTCTAATTCGGCGCCACAGAAAATTGTAAACGTCTTTCTTGGTTTTCTTTTTGTAATTTAGTAATTAATCTAGTACTTTTTTTTCGGAAAAATTAATTACATCACTGTTTCAGTAAGGAATTACTGAAATTACTCGTGCCATCTCTTCCATACCGTCAAAGGGAGTGATAGAGGTAAATAAGGGCGATGCAATAGTCTTCGCGACTTTTAGCACGGTCACACTAGACGGGAATTCGCTATCGAAGACAGTGCTGGCAAGATAAAGGAATTCACAAAAAGCACGACAGCCCAGAGCCCCTTTTCAAGACTCGTTTGTACGGTGAGCAAAACTAGGGGGATTCGACTGTCTTATGGAGGCAACAGACACGGCCGATGATCCCTCGAGTGGCCGTGCACCAGACCTGAACATGTTTAGAAAACCAACGAGCTATTCCGAGTGCACAAAACAGGAAAAAACTAATTTCCCATAAAACCACCCCGAGGGGTTCGCGAGGAGCAGTGTTGTGCACTTTCCTTAAAAAGAGAAACGAAATCTTACTAAGATTTCGTTTCTCTTTTTAAGGAAAGTGCACAACACCAAAAATCAGAAGGAACGAGGGAGTTCCTCGTTCCTTCTGATTTTTGGAACGCGTTCCCGTTACGAGTCCCTTCTGTGAGAAAGGAACTCCTTCTTGTTACAGTTAAAAAAAAATTAAACGTATCCGCTAAATATACGCGGGCACGGTGACTCGTTAGTGGTAATGTCACTGACGAACCCTTTCTTGTTCTATAGGGTGGCTCAAGTCACCAGGCTCGATCTAAAATGGACCGTAAAAATCGACGCCTGCACGTAGCAATCTAAACTTTTTGTCAAAGGTGTATTTCACAGGTCCGTGTTTTCTTGTAAAATTACAAAGCGTAGTTCCCTTTCTGTAAAAAAATAAGGCCAAGAAACTTGCCTGGGTCAACGGCGGGCGGCGAAGCACACTACCAAGTCCAGGTGCTGGGAGTGTTTGACGCTCTTATTGATAGATGGCGCTACCTCCTTGTTTCAGTCAGAGCTCTCGTTTCGGTTTGCTTTTAAAGAAATATCGAAAGTGCCCGCGTCGACCGTGGTTTATTGACACGAACATAACCTTTTTTGTAATCTACCTTTGGCTTGAAAATAAATTCCGACAGAGATAGCAAAACTTCATGTAACAAAAATAAAAGAAAACGCGGTGGCCTAACGACAACGCTAACGGCGCTCTTGCTGCCGGCGTATTTTGTCTGCGTGTCGTCTGCTTTCTTTCGCTGGTCGGTTGCATCCTCGGACGCCGCTTCCGAGACCCTTTTTTGTCGCGGTTGGTTGGAAAATTCTATGGAAGTGCCCGTCTTCACCGGCCTTGGAGAACGTCGCCCTCATCGAAAATCCTGCATCGATTCAGCCGCACCTAGCGCGACCATCGACTGCGACAGCCACGTCAATTGCTACAAAAGCAGCGCATGATGTGGCCTACACCAGTGGGCACGGTGACTCGTTAGCGGTAGTGTCGCTGACGAACCCTTTCTTGTTCTACATACAGGTAAGAAATCAGTATTCTATACACTCTAGACGAAGTAATAACTTATGGCTTCTCGAGTTACCGTGCCCACGGTTATTGTGCTTTCTTTTTTTTTTGTGCTCTTTGTATTACAGGTTGTGTACACAAGCGATGCTTGTCCTACATTCCGCTGATACATTAAAACTTCTCTTGTTACGCTCCGGTCACGTCGAGGCGAATCCGGGACCCATGTCTATCGATCAGTCCAAGCAAGTTTAACGACATGTTCAAACTCTTGCAAGATGTTAATGAGCGTACGGTCAAGATTGACCAAGGCCAAGCTAGCCTTATTAAGTCTTTTAACGAGTTAAAGAATAAGCAAGAATTCTTCGAACTAAATGTTACCCACATTCAAAATCGGCTCGATGGCGTTGAATGCAAAGTTGCAACTCTCGATGCAACCCGGGAAGAGCTGTTGGCCGCCGAGGGATGGAGTCTGTTATTAAGGACAGCCAAAGACTGCGCGAGCGCCTGGACGATATTGAGGACCGCTCAAGAAGGTACAATATTATCTTTCACGGTATTGAAGATTTCGCCTTTGAATCTTGGAAACAGTCTAAACTAAAATATTAGATACATTATCTACTTCACTTAGTCTGCAAGTTTCTGATGAATGCGTTGAACGCGCTCACAGGCTTGGTTCGTACGCAGTCGGAAGATGCAGACCCAGTGATTGTCAAGTTCTCTTCTTTCAAAACAAAACAAACAATCCTACAATCACGACGTAAGCTTAAAGCCTGCGGCATAACGGCTAATGAAGATTTTTCTGCGGCTACGCGCCTAGCAAGACAGAAACTTTTTGAGTTTGGAAAATTACAAAAGAGCGTCTTCCAACTGCGCTACAATAAGCTTTACGTGAACAATAAATGTTTCATGTATGAGAAATGCGAATGACAGGGTGTATGAAGTTGGAAATGACAGAAGGCTGGGCAAGACCAATACCAATACAAGAAGCCCTGGAGGCGATAATAATCAAGCTTCCTCATCCTTCCAAAATAACGAGACACCAAATTTAAGTGCCCGCGCAGCATCTGCCCGATCTGCCTTGCCCTAACATTGTGCGAGGGGTAGTGGTTCTTCTTTCGCGCCCAAAATAATTAATGTTCTTATTAATAATATCCGAAGTGTCATGCGAAATCGCGACGATCTATGCTCTGCCATTGACTCCACCCGGGCTGATGTAGTTTTGACAGAATCGTGGCTCTCTAGCAAAATTCATGGTAACGAAATCCTAACTACTAACAAACGCTTCAAAATTTATCGCACTGATAGGGAAGCTCGCCAAGGCGGAGGTGTGCTGATTGCAGTCGCCGAACATATAGATTCCTTTTATTTGAATGTTGCAAGCGATCTTTGTTTGCCTTTCCGTGAATCACAAAAAAATATATCTTGGGTGCCTGTTACCACCCTCCCTCCACGATAGCTTCCTGAACAATCTTCATGACGTAATCAGTACGGTGACTTTGCGATCTCTCACACCAAACTTCATCCTTCTGGATGATTTTAACTATCCAAATATTGTGTGGTCGGCGGAAACAGCTTACGCAAGCCCTTTTTCGTCTGACAGTGACAAATTTCTCAAATTATGTTCCGACTACAATTTCTCTCAGCTAGTGTCGCGCTCCACCAGAATTACGCCCTTTTATGCCTCAGTGTTAGATCTTGTATTGTCAACCTTCGCCAACCTTGTTTCCCTTATTACCAGTCTACCTGGTTTTAGGGATCATTTATTGCTGCATTTTACCTTAAATATTACCACAAGTTATTCCCGAAAATAGTTAAACAGATTCGTGATTACGGAAAAGCTAATTTTACGGCTATAAATAGTGAATTGTGTGAATTTCTGAGTTAAGTTTGTGGAAAATTTCTTTGAACGCTCTCTAAATGAAAATTGGTGTCTGTTTCGAAACAAAGTTAACTATCTAATAAGCAGATATATTCCTTTTCGCACATTATCATCCAAAAGTAATTCTCCTTGGTACAATACCAGACTTAAACGACTTTCCAATAAAATGAAACGCCTCTTTCGTGTAGCCAAACTTTCAAAACAAGATAGTCATTTTAACGCCTTTCATCGCGCCGAGCAGGAACATAAACATGCAGTATTAGAAGTAAAACGCCATATCGAGTACAGCTCCGCTGGTCTTCCTTCTTCACGAGAGTAGAAAGGCTGAATGTTTTCATATTCTTCAACTATTGCATGGTACATTAGGCACGCAGTATGCATCAGCAACATAGATTCGGACTCTCAGAGATGTGTGTAAACACAGGTGGCTTCCCAATATTTTGTTTTATTCGCATTACCACGGTCCGCACAGCTTCGAGGATCTTAATTGTAGACTTTTTAAGAGGGCAGATTAATAAATGTGTGCGGTGGACATGCGTCAAATTTTTTTATATTTTGTGTGTCCGAGAAACTGTTGCCTTTTAAAAAGTTTCCCAAAAGGCTTAGGAGCGTCGCTGTTTGCACTCTTTTTTCTCCTTAATTATTACCTTTTTCTGGAATCCTCAGTCTTTTCATTGCGCCCACCCCTTTGGAATTGTAATGCGCGTGTAAGTGCAAAACTGCAACACTATATATATATATATATATATGTGTGAGCATATATTTTTATTATTATTTTATACAGCGGCGTCATGACACGCTGTGTCTTAGTTCAAACTCACCTTGCGCAAACCGGACGAAGTCCTTAAAAGATGTTCGCTTCCTTAAAATTCCTTTGTCTTCACCGTTGTTGTTACCTTTTCTGGGAGCACAACGGGGTGTCTGTCTCAATGGATTCGTTTTCTACCCGAACCAGCTGTCGGCGAGCATTGTTCCGTCCGCACTCGCCAGCCTTTGACCACGCTACAAATGTGGCAAATGCCTCGCGCTCTCCCCCAGGCCTTCGAAGCGGATGCCGCTGTGCGGCGCTGGCGTAGGTAGCGCTACTGCAGTGCATACCTCGGCAAATTCATTCATGAACTCGCTCATTCACCTTCATTCGCATTCACGGCGTGAATCTGAATGGCTTTGAATGAATTCTTGAATTTGAAAAAAATCATGATGTGATGGTGAATGACTTTGTGAATTTGAATGAATTCGTGATGCGATGGTGAATGAATTCGTGAGTTTGAATGAATTCGTGATGTGAGGGTGAATGAAGTCGTGAAGTCGTGATGTGATGGTGAATGATTTCGTGAATTTGAATGAATTCGTGATGTGATGGTGAATGAAGTCGTGATGTGACGGTGAACGACTTCGTGAATTTGAATGAATTCGTGATGTGATGTTGAATGAAGTCGTGATGTTATGGTGAATGACTTCGTGAATTTGAATGAACTTATGATGTGTTGTGATTGTGAAGGACTTCGTGAAGTGAATAGAATTCATTGTGATGCGAATGACTCAATGAATTCGTGATGTGATGGTGAATTGCTCGTGAACATAATGAATTTGTGATGTGCGTGGCTCGTGAACTTGATAAGTTCGTGATGGAAGTAATACCATGAACTTAATTCTCGACGTGATAGTGAATACGGTTAAGAACTCAGAATAGGCGGAAAACATGTTAAGCAGGCGCTTGCTTGCTTGCGGGTTGTTTTCATCCTTCACCGCAAACAACAGGGACCCATTTGACTTTTAGCGGTTTGGGCATCAGTCTCGCTGCGTAGCCGTGCGCGCCTCAGCGCGGTAGCCCTTTCTCGAGCCTTTTCGTAGGAACAGCTGTTTATAAGGGAAGTGCGGTGGCAGTGGCAATGAAGGGGAGGGGAGGGGGGGGGGGGGGGCTAATCGTTTTATTTGGCACTTGACGTTTAATTCTGCCATTGTTCTGAGCGGTTCCTCGTGAATCAATTGAGCTCCTTGCCGACCTTGTCCTTCCGTGTCTCGGGGCATATAATCCGGAATCCCTGAAGGCTCTCGCTGTGCCGTTTCGCTCGTGAGTCGTGCGTGGCGCGTCCGCGCTGTCCGCGGGTCTAGTAGCAGCAGGCGCCGCTTCGTCCACGCGGCGCAGCCATATATCGTTCCTTGTTCAAAAGAGAAGAAGTCGAAGTCGACGTCACGAGCAGGCGCACCTAATCCGGCGCCGAGACCATATCACGTGACCTGCCGGTTCTGCGCGGCGGCGCACGGAGCACATTTACGTGACACGCTCGCAGCGCGGCATTGGCTGGGTTGGCGCTCTATCAATGTGGTTTGTGTTTCGCGAACTCGAAATACCCCACTTCCCCGGCGGAGTCAGGTCCTGATATTAAGTGGCTGACACAAAAAGGCGCCACAGTCCTATTCCGCAAAAACTGCGAACTCGTGAAGGGCTACCAGCCGTGAAGTCGAATTTAGTCAGAATGAACCTCAATGACTTCATGAATTACGCCGAATTCATGATGGGATGGTGAATTCCGGTGAATTCGCGTTGACCGTGATAGTGAATAAGTTTGTGAAGTGATGATGCATTCGGATGAATTCATGATGTGATGGTGAATTCAGATGAATTCGTATGTGATGGTGAATTCAGATGAATTCATGATGTGATGGTGAATTCGGATGACTTCGTGAAGTATGGTGAATTCGGATGAATTCGTGAAGTGATGGTGAATTCGTCGGGTGAATTCATGATGTGATGGTGAATTCCGATGAATTCACGATGGTGAATTCCGACGAATTCACGATGGTGAATTCCGATGAATTCACGATGGTGAATTCCGATGAATTCGTGGTGATGGTAAATGGCTTGGGAATTGGTGATGTGATGGTGAATGACTCCGTGAATTCGGAGGCGGCGGTGATGTGATGGGGATGAATTCTTGGCGCGGTTGAACGCCGTGATGTGAAGGGGATGAATTCTCGGCGAAGTTTGAAAGCCGTGATGTGAAGGGGATGAAGTTTTGGCGCGGGTGAACGCCATGTTGTGAAGGGCCGTGACTTTGGGAGGTCGGAGTACCTTGTGACGTGAATGCAAATGAATTTGGAGACGTGATTTTGTTTGTGATGTGATGGTGAATGAAGGGGCTCTAAAATGCCAACCTATGCTGCAGTGTTCTGGAAGGGGGAATGGTACCGAAAGCGAGGCCAGCTCCAATGGGAGGCGCTGTGCCGGAAAAAGCGGACGGCAGCAGATGGCGCTGCGGTCGGCAACTGGAATCGTTTGCTTTCCCTCGCTTTAGCAGCCAACGGGTACTCTTGGCAGACGCCGCTTGTCCAAAAACTTGAATATTTGCCGATCACTCCAAAGCCCTAACTGCTGAAGTGATGCTATAATATGTTGCAACTAAGATGCATTTTTTTTTTTTTTTGTTGCTATGTTACTTAATTGTGTCAAAGTTCAGAAGCGTGAAGCGACAAAATACCAGAAGCTCAGTCGATCCACGTAGCTTTTTCACCACGTTTTTAAATCAGAAGAACGTGTTACTTCGAGTACTTTCAGCAATTTCTAGAGTTGTTATTGCGCCATGCACTTTTGAGCTGTGTAACTAATTGTATTATTTCCCCGAATGCATCCACGTGATCTTCAAATGTGTGTATGTGTGTATTTTAGGTGGGGGAGGGTGGGGGCGAGGGCGCTTGACATTATGTTTTTCTCACTTGCTTCGGTCGGATGGATGCAGTTGTGTTTATGTGTACATGTTGCTCGTTTTGTTTTGCCAGGGTGCATCTGTGGCAAAGCTCTCTAGCTCATTCTTATCTTCCTGTGGAATTGACCCATTTTCTGGAGCCGTTGGAATGTGAAATTGTCGGAACTCTCGCCCCTCATTTATTTGGTCGTATTCATATCAGCATTCAATCCTAAGTTTAAATAGGTGTTATTTGAGGTTTGCGTGGAAAACAAATCAGTATTTTAAGAAAATGAAATAATCATCGAATTCGTTTGGTTGAAACCAGGTTTATTTTATTTAATTCAAACTTTTATCATTTAAATCACTTACTCCTGAGCTAGAAATTGGTGACTCTTTGTCACTATATGTGCATTTTAAGTGGCTGTCTGATATATTAAATCCTTCCTGCTTAATCGTTATCTCTTTCAAATACAAATTAAATCTCCATAAGGAGCAAACGGTAAATAGACAATATTTCCAGTATTATTTCGGCGTAAAAGTGTTTGATTAAAATCATTACAGCCAAATGGGTGCAATTTAAATCATTATAGCCTAATGGGTGCTATTTAAATTGTGATTTACATCGCGATATAAATCATCTTGATTTTCGTTCTCCACACTGCCTTGGTACAATTGTCAAAGCATGTACTGGAATTCGCTGTTGCTTTGCTCTGGCAAAACAAAGAAGGAGATATTTTCATGGAAAGTTTTATGTCTGCAGGTCAGTAGAATACAAAGAATTAAAGAACACAAGCGTTCAGCAACTTCCGCATATATGAACAGCGAGCATCTGAGGATACCAGGCATAGATTCAATTTCATTCTCCAACTTGCAAACCAGTCTGCCATTAAAGGACATGACACTGAACTAATTTTGGTGGATAAGTAGGTTTTATTTATCGGGCAGAAGTACACTGAAGAAAAATAGCAACCGTGTTTTTCTCGCCTCAATAATTACCTACCCATCATCGAACCCCCAATCCACGTCAAAATGTAAAGCTTGCCGTTGGTATCCGAGTTCATAACTGAGCGTGTACGCTTCAGGAGAGGATTGTAGCCGACAGAGCGTGCGATTGCATATATGTGAATAGCGTCTGCTACTAGCAATTTGCCTTTTTTTTTATTGAAACTTTCCGGACATTATTTATAACTTATCTAACGCCCAGTTCTGAAACTTTACATCTTATCTGAACCGCTAGAGGTATACATTCGGGTGGGGACCGAGCTGACTGAGCATTTGCTTACATGTAGTTAATTTTTGTTTTAGCGCTATGGTCGTATTGTGTTTCAAGCATGCCACTTATGTCGTGTTGAACACCAAAAAACACATCGCCCACCGCATGCTACCTTCCAAGCATCTGAAACCCTATTTCGTTGAGTCTGACGAACGCAGAGCTGATGAAACAGTGTGCTGCAACCAAAACATCACGAGATGGGGAAACGACGCCCGCGCCACACAGCGACATCCGCTTCAAAGGCCTCACTGATAGCGCGCCGTATTTTCCCCAACACCTCTTCTAGAATGGTCCTATATCTCGTGATGTTTTTATGACAGCGCAATATTTTATCAGCTCGGCATTCGTCAGACTCAACAAAAGTGTGTTTCAGATGCCTTGAAGTTGTCACGCGACGGCGATGTGTTTCTTGGTGTTCAACGCGACAGAAGTGGCGAGCTGTACACACTTCACGACTAAGCCGCTACAACGAAAACGAACTACGCAAAAGAGAATGTTCAGTCAGCTCCGTGTCCACCCGAATGTAGCTCGAGCGGTTCGAATCGGATGCCCAATTTCAGAACTGTGCGTTATATGAGTTATAACTTATGAGTAATGTCCAAAAAGTTTCAATGAAAAAATGGCTCATTGCTATAGCAGCTGACGCTATTCAAGTCCATGCATTTGCACGATGTACTCTTCTGAAGCATAAGAGCTCAGTTATACAATCAGATCCCGACGGCAAGCTTTACATTTGGACGTAGATTGAGGGTTCGGTGATTGGTAGTCAATTATTGAGGCGAGAAAAACACGGTTGCTTTCTCTTCAATTTTCTTCTGTCCGTTAAATAAAAAAAATAAAAACTGATCCACAAAAATTATTTTAGTGGACATGATCTTTACTGGTGGACTGGCTTGCAAGTTGGAGACGGAAATTCAAGCTATGCCTGGTTTCCTTAGCTGCTCACATTTCATATATGCGGAAGCTGCTGAAAGCTTGCGTTCTTAAATTTTTGGTATTTTCCTTGTCTGTAGCCGTAACTCCCCAACAAAATTGTTCTTTTTTTTGTTTGTTTTGCACAGCAAGAAAAGCAACAACGAATTCCAGTACATGCCTTTGACATAAGGGTACCACGACAGGGTGGAAAATAAAGATCAACACGATTTAAATAATAACTTAAATCATGATTTAAATAGCACCGACTTGACTATAATGATTTAAGTCGCACCGATTTCAGTAGTGATTTAACTCAAACACTCTTACCCAAAGTAGTACTGAAAATATTTTATATTTACCGTTTGTCTATGAGTAATTGCTTTCCATGGGCACTTATTTTGTATTTGAAGCAAGTAATTATAAAAAAGGAGGAATTTACATCACATGGTCATTAAAAAATGTAGTAATAATAAGTCTAATTTTGAGCTTAAGTGATTTAAATCATTTAAGTTTGATTTAAATCAAATAAATGCTGTTTCAACCAAACGAATTAAATTATTTAAAAAATAACTACTTTTTTTAAATTTTACCATGAGCACAACTAACACTTATTTAAACCTAGAAATTAATGCTGTTAAGAACACAACCAAACAATGAAGGGCTAAAGTTCCGCCGATCTCACATGGCTCGAGAAAATGGTTCAACTCTACATGATGACATTGATCTACGAAGCTCTGCCTCGCATGCACTAGAACAAAAAAGATAACTGGTTTAAAAAAACATGATAACGGTGCATTCGACTTTATACACCCTGAAATCGGAGCAAGAAAAACGTTACGTCAGGCAAACACGATACTGTACACACACAAAAAGGATCGCATGGAAGTTTTTAGGGAAATAATATTTAGTTGCACAGCACAAAAGGGCATGGCACAATTACAAAAGTAGAAATTGCTGAAATTACTGAAAGTAACAAATTCTTCCGATGACAACACTGGGTGAAAATGTTATGCGGATCGAATGAGCTTCAGGTATTTTGCCGCTTTTGTACTCGGACACGATCGAGTGACTTAACAAAGAAATGCAACCTAGTGGTAACTTAAATTGCCATAACTTCGGCATTTAGTGCTTTGGGGTGATCAGCATATAGTCAATAGGGAATTGTAGTAGACCTTTTCCGCAGCCCGCTAAGCACCCGGATAGCGCTCCGTAATCCGCCACAAGACCTTGACCTATGCAGACAAGGCTGGCGGCGCGCATGCGCAGCGGCGGCGTTTTCTTCGGGGATACCGTGGCGGAGGAGAAAAACGATCTACTACAACTCCCCAATCTTTTCAAGAAGCGGTGTCCGCCAAGAGCACAGTTCCCAGTGGCACGCGAGATAAAGCTACCCATGCAGCCGTTCTTTCTTCCAGTTGGCGACCGCGGCGCCACACGTGGCCGTCTGCCCTTTTTGGTACACCGCCTCCCATTGTCGCTGGTTTCGCTTTTGACATAATGCGACCTTTGCTCGCGGAGCGATCAGCTTGACGAACGCAATAGCGACAAACGGCAATACGCGAAAAAAAAGGGGAGGTCGAGGAGTGTCACCGGGCCCACTACTTTATGTTGTGGAAGTAGCAAAATCCCTTACACACACTGTAATCTATTAGAGAGTTTTAGGGAACCAGAACAAAATACGATCGATAAACAAAAACGATCGATACCTTGGATCGGGCGTGTGGACCGATCGTGTGCCCTAAAACGGCTTTGGGGGAACCGTATTTGCAGACGATAGCAGACGATCGGTACAGGTCGCGCCCCCTGGCAACGGAAACCTGCATCCGCCTCATCGAGAAAAGACAAATTTGCGTTTGTTTGTACAAATCGCAGAAACTCAAGTAAATAAAGATAGCACCCTAAATATATAGAGAACCTAAAATATTGTATACCTACTTATAGTTCGTCTCGTTTTTTTACTGGAATGAATGCGCTTCCGTAATACAAAAACTGGCGCACCACGGCGTGTCGCCCCTAGCAGAGCGAAGTTCTAAAATGTTCGTCTGCTAAAGAAGCAGACGAGCTTTCCGACAACAATGGCGCTCGATCTTTTTGACCATGACTTGGAGTTGGCTCTATACAGCGAAAGCAATTTAGAAAAAGTGATTTTGTACGACTGTCTGCGCACTAAGTGTGGCGTGAGTCTCTTTTGAACTTCCCGCTTTCTATAAGCGAGGCACGCACGCGCGTGCCGTGGGGTCCGTGACTTGTGCAGGGGCACGAGGGAATAAACATTCTTTTTGGTGTGCCGTGACACGGAGTCAGTCGCATTTCTTTCGGGTGCCACCGAGCACCGATACACTAAGAGAAGCCGCTTGTTGGCGGCAAGGCATAGGACGTTCAACCTGGCGTTGCTTTTGAATATACAAAAAAGTTGTCATACCAGGGATGATGTGCCAGCGTATTTTTTTTTTCAGTTTACCAGATTTATATACTTGGGGAATAAAATAATGCCTCGACCGTACATGGTAGCTTGTTTTCTAATAAATCCTGCGTTCTCAGCGGGCAAGCTTTGCTGTTTTACATCAGCCAAATGTGATGTTTACACCAACCACGTCCTGATATGCTGAAACGGTGCCGAAAGCAAACTCGATTTGGCTCAAGAACACGCTCGCGCGCGCTTATCATCGACATTCGAAGTCGTCTGCTAGCGATCCTGTCTCTTTCCCTCGAGGCCCAATGCAGGATCGAGTACTAAGAAAGCTATGGACAAATAAAACTAGAAATATTAAATCTCGAAAAAAAAATACAAAAATAACCAAAATATACACACTTTCGCAAGTTGATGCGGTCAGTCTTCTTGTACAAAAATAATTCAATTCAATTTTCAAGTTAATTCAATTTTTATTTTCAGATCAAGTCATACAAAATAAAGAGCTGGCCCACAAAAGCAGCATTTTGCTTTTATGTGGGCCAGGCGACCAGCTAGAATACATGTTGTTACAAAAAAAAAAAAAAAGAAAACACTCTGCAGCCCAAAAAAAGAAAGGAAAGAAACCTAAAATTAGCAGCACAAATAAATACAAAAAGGAAAACTTTAGGGCATAAATATAGGTGTTTATAGCCAAGTCTATTCACGCAACCATGAAATAAAAGTACGAAACATATCCAACGGCTAGGCTACGATATCTACAGCTTAAATGGTTGACACCAATTCCTTAGTTTCCTTTTTCAGTACCCTAGTGGATTCCATATTCATGAGGTACTCTGGGAGTTCGTTAACTAAGGAAGGAATGTAATGATTTCTGTTTTTCTTTCCATACAGTGTGTATATTTTTGGAATGACGTATCTTACAGTACGTCTCAAATCTCTATTTTTATTTACGAGGAGGTCAATTCGTTCCTTCGCTCCTCGCAACGAGAAGTTCTTTTTCAACGCTGCGTCATTCCAAAGGGCTGGAGTGAAAAAGGAGTAGCGCCTAGCAGCTCCCGAAGTAGAAAGATGTATTCTGCTGTAAACCGCCTGCGAGGAGGAGGCGGAAGACGGAGATAGATGCGGCGCTCATGTTGCTCTCTTACGGTACAGATAGCAAACGATCACGGTCGTACGCCCGCGTACCGATCGTTGCGCCGTGTACGGTACGACCACGAAGAAAATATAAAGCAAAACCTGTAACTTTACTGCTGTGCACCTATTAAAACTATCACCCAATATTCAAAGGGCTCGTTTTATAGGATATATGTGATTAGCATTTGTACAGAAATTTTTAATTCATGCAGCATGTTTAAACTAAAAGGTATCCAGAGCCATGATGCAGAAGGCTGTTGCTCACTCTTGCCACTACAGAAAATCCTCAGTCATAACAGCAGCTGTAAAAAACGGGTGATAAGTGCTCGAAATGCACATCCAATGTTTGTAAAAAAAATATATATATATGTAAAAAAAAAAAAAAAAAAAAAAAAAAAAAAAAAAAAAAAAAGCTGTTTGGGCCAGTGGGATTCGAACTCTCCACTGTCGCTCCACTACGAGTTCAACAAATCGGCGCTCCAATCCACTGAGCTACCGAGCAGACGACTTTTGGCCACACTAAACACTAATTTATTTCAATTAAAGAAGTCGAACTGTGTTTTTGTCTTTATTCTTCTTCTTATTTGCTGACTCAAACTTTATTGATTTGCTGTCACACATGGCGCTCCTGCCAGGCACTGCCACGAGTTATTTTCTTCATGTTTGGAGCCACGGCACGCTCCCTCCGCCAGCGAAAGACCCGTTTTGCTCACCAAGCGAGACTGTCCATGTCGGCCATTGGCCGTGCCGGTCGTGCCTTACGGTTCGGCCAGCGCGTTACGGTAAAATCGCAGAAAACAGGCGCATGCGCAGTTCATACCGGAGGGCCCATCGTACCGTATCGGATGTGCAAAAACGGTTCCCTAAAACTCTCTAATAATGCGCCAGCATAACCCGATAATTCAACCGTAATTAATGTAAACGTTATTCTAATTCCACCTGAAGATCCGGCAATGGGGTCAGAGGGGTCACGTGCAATCGTCGTAACAATCAGGGCGTCGCACGTATCACGCATTGGCATGAACACCCACGACTCATCACTCCCCATTGAATCTCGGAAGAATCAACGCAGAAATGTTCGAAGTTTTCACCCACCACTGAACATGACGTCTCAGTTACCGGGTGGTTCTTTACATATTTCTAACGATTACTGCCTGAGACAATTTCTTTATAAAACAATTTTTTAAATTATTAATTTTACATATTAATTAGGTTTATATCTCTTATCCTCTTTACGCAAGGTGTCTAATCCTAAGTGAGAATAATTTGCGTTATGCGACTCCGTCGCACCGATTGCTTCTGAAGGTCGCACGGCGACGGGCGCCTCTCTTGTGGAAAGGGCAGAACTTTCTTCCTCCGTTTTTCTCCTCTCCATTCTCCGACTGGTTAAGGAGAAGGTCCATCCCTCCTCCACTCTATTCTTATTTCTCTCT
This sequence comes from Ixodes scapularis, assembly GCF_016920785.2. NCBI lineage: Eukaryota > Metazoa > Arthropoda > Arachnida > Ixodida > Ixodidae > Ixodes > Ixodes scapularis. Next base: position 50,061,112 of record NW_024609881.1, on the reverse strand, counting down.
CTCAAAAAAAGAGGGCGAGCTGAAAAAAAAAAAAGGGGGGGGGGGGGGGGGGGGAAGCGCGTTGCTGCGCCGCTATGCCGCTATGAGGCTATCTCCGGCTGATTCCGGATTGCGTCACACCAGCAGCGGCCGCTCGCCGCCTCTTGCCTTTTTTTTTTTTTTTTTGCAGTCTCCGTGAACCGCCTGCGTTGCTCTCGCTTGCCACGCACCGCAGTGAAGCGGCTTGCGCGGGTGGCTAGGGCTCTCGCTCGCTCACCAAATTGCCGCCAACTTATCGGTACGCTCCGTTCGTTAGCTGTCTGAACGCGCATAAAACAAACGGCGGAAAAACCAGAACTGTTGGCGGGTTACGCAACAAAGCGTTTCGACGGCGCCGTAGTTTCTACAAAAAGCGTAACGCCTGTCTTTCTTTCCTTTTTTTTTTTTTTTTTTTTTTTGCGAGGTGTGTTGCCCGGCCGTGGATTCACAGCTGCATCAATGGGCGCGTTAAGTTAGTGAGCTCCAGACTCCGGACAACTGCGCTCGAGCGCGCGGCTTACGCCTATTTTTTTAACGTTTCCGGTTCCGGTTTTCCGGCGCGCGCTTAAACATGGCTCCCTTCTCGTCGAAACGTCGAAAAAGTGTTTGTTCGACGACGACTTCGATGAGATAAGTCCGCGGAGACGGCAGCGACAGCAAGAGCTTGTATTTGTGCTGCACGCTGTTGGTGCGGCGATTAAAGGTACGCCGAACGCCTTCTGAATTCCCAAAAGCCTTAAAGAATGACAGCTGAATAGAGCCGAATTTGTTGGCTCGCCCGATGCTGAAATTGCGGGTAAGGTACACGAACAACTTTGACAAGCATTTGAAGGATGTATGCATACCTTTCTACACCAGCCCCATGCTTTTTTATTCTCCACGATGACGGAAAGGTTGCACGAGCTGCCAAGCGATCGCCGTCGAAGTATCCAAGCAGGCACGACTTGCGCGTCCGAGGGAGTCCCTAAGGGCTTCGGCGGAAGCACGAACGACGCCGAGAGCTCCGAGCACTGCATGGTAGCGCTGAACGAGCAGCCCCTACCCACCTTGGTGCCGTTCCTGGCTAGGCCGGAGCCTTTCGGCCGCGGGGTTCGGTTGGTGCGGTCGTGGTCGGCGAGGTTTGGCGAGGCGAGCGCGGTGCAGTGTTGCCAATGTAGCGGTTTTCCCGCTAAACTTAGCGGTTTTTGGTTCTGTTTAGCGGGATAAATTATTGTTTTGCGGGCGGCAAGATTTTTAGCGGGTTTTATGTAATCTTGGCGTTTTTTTAGAGACATAGAAGTTTTATATCGATTTACTGTCGACTATCGTCTTCGCTAACTCTCAGTAATGTTCTGGTTTGTGAGAGTAACGCCTGCGACGAAATCAAAACATTAAGACGTCGAATATCGGAACAAGCCTCCCCGTTTTGTGCGCGCACGCTTGAACAGCATAAATATCCTAATTTTCCTTTGACGTTTTTGTCACTGTTTCGTGAAAGGGTCGCAGTGAAGTACGCACAAAAGTTTAGAAAAGCTGGTTATAAGACCCCAAACTTAAAGACTGCAGCTACTGGAGGTTCCTGGTGATAGCAGACGAGCCAGGTGCCGCTATTTCAAAACGGAACTATCTGCGAAGAATGTGGATTTGGTCATGCACGCTGCAACGAAGAAGCATGTTTCGGCCGCTGCTGCACCTTTCTCCTCTGGTAGCAGACGACTCTACAAGTCGAACGGGTATGACCAGTCACACGCACTGCTGAAGGGTCCCTTGCCATGTTCGTATGCGCTCACTCTGCAATTTTGGCTTCGGATCACCTGGGTGAACTGTGGCGTGGCGTGACCAATTTCTAGTCAAAACAAAAGGAAAGCTTCCTTTCAGATGGCATTGATATGATCTATACTGTTATTATACCTTTGTCAAGAATTAAAGCAAAAAAAAAAATTAAAAAGTCGTTTTGCGCTGTGTTTTGAGTTTAGCGGTTTTTTTAGCGGTTTTCGGGATTCCGACTGCGGGTTTTCATATATTGAGTTGGCAACACTGGCGCGGTGGCATCCGGTAGCAGCATTTAAAGCCAGCTCGCTCGCCAGGGATTGCGCACACCCGACGCCTCTGGTCCAGAGTGGCCCGGCGGCCCGGCCCGGAGCCCCAAACGCTTGGGTTTTGATGTTTCCTCCGTCTCGTGCAAGACCACCGCGACCACCATGTGAAACCACCGCGAGACTAGCCGCGAGAGCGGAAACGCCGTCATCACACCGGAAACCGACCTGTACGAGCTCTCGGGCACCATCTCCGACGACGGAGCTCGCGGAGCGCACTCCGCCACCGTGCACCGGAAGTGAGACGACGTCGTTTATACCCGTTTTCACCTCAAGAACCGTAGTAAAAAAAGTCCGGCTCATCGCGGAGCATTACTAATTTCCCTCTTTATGCTGAGAATTGAGATATATGCAGCTGTATTTTAGATTATATATCTGTTCTCTTATCAAGACGCACACGTTTCAAACGCCAAAAGCACCACTCCTGCGTTCGGCGACCAAATATTGTGAGAACTACCTCGCGCGGCGTACGAACATGGAGCAAAACTTCCTTTTTTCTTGAGTTGAAAACGGATATACCGGGTGAAACAAGGAGACGGTAGGCTCTTTAAATCGACCGGAAAATTCGGTTTCTTAACCTATCGCGCTACGACTTTGTGCAGCGTCGCCCACAGATGGTGCATTTTTTTTGTAAAATTTGCAAAGAGCGAACTTACCTGAGGAAAAAGTAAAGAAAGAAAAAGGCTTAGCTCCTATGGAAACGCAGCGACGCCACCGGTCTGCAATCAACACGGCGCCGTTTCGCACGGTAGACAAGAGATGGCGCAAGCGGTCGCGACGCCAACTGCCGCCAACGAACGAGCAGACGACGCCGAGAACCGGCGTTTTTAGCAGACAAGGAACTGCAGTTGCTTGTTGTTACCGCGCCTGTTTTTATTTCTGCAACTGTCGCCGTTTCCGGAACGCGCGCCGCTTTTGATTCGAAAAGATCGTCTGCTAAAAACGCTGGCTCTCGGCGCCGTATGCTCATTCGTTGGCGGCGTTCGTTGCGCCATCTCTTGTCTACCGTGCGAAACGGCGCCGTGTTGATTGCAGACCGGTGGCGTCGCTGCGTTTCCATAGGAGCTAAGCCTTTTTCTTTCTTTACTTTTTCCTCAGGTAAGTTCGCTCTTTGCAAATTTTACAAAAAAAATGCACCATCTGTGGGCGACGCTGCACAAAGTCGTAGCGCGATAGGTTAAGAAACCGAATTTTCCGGTCGATTTAAAGAGCCTACCGTCTCCTTGTTTCACCCGGTAGTTTAGCTCGAGTGCACTCTGACCGCTGGAGCGCGCTCGAGCGCGTTACCTTAACGCGCCCAATAAAACAAGGATTTTGATGCCGGGAACTTTTTCTTTCTTTATTTTTTTTTTTACATATAAGTTAGACATTTAAGAAAGCGGGTATTGAGGTCCCCCCATATACATCAAAGGAAAGCGCTTCGACCAGCAGTGACGTAGCAGGGGGGATCATAATAGGGCGTCACCGAGACATCTCGGGGGTCATTCGGAAAGTCTTATCTAATTTATTTAAAGGATTTTCGTGATTAAATAAAGAAAACTTGCTTCACTACCGAGTGTGTACTCATGTTTAACTATTTTAAGGGTGCATACACGTGAACCCACATTTACACGTTCCTCTGAAGAAAGAAAAAAAGAACACCAAAACAAAGCTGTTAATACGGCAACCGGAATGATTGCACAACTGATCACACACCCGTCCTGTATGCACACACACACATGCACACAATGGATTGTTGTTTGAAACGTCCTTATCAGAATGATGGATACGAGTCTGCCGGCCTTACTGAGAAAAGTAGAAAGCGGGATGCCGAAAAAAATAAAAAATAAAAAAGTGGGTCGAGGTTGACTAGACCGCGGTCATCTTCACGGTGAGCACAAAAGGCACGGCGAACGCCGCGACGAAATCGGCCACATAAAGTCCTGTATGGATGTACTCCCATGACTTCACGATTCAGAAAGAACCTGGTATCCGCCATTGCCGAGTGCAACGTGGACTGTGCGCTTCGATGCGGAATCGTGCGGAGGCGCATTTCCATCTGCCACTCTTGACGTGCACCATGTCTAACAATTCAATTTCTTGCCTACAATGGTGTTGTTGTTGTTGTTGTTTTACTGTGCTTTTCTTTTTTTTTTGCCTGAGAAACACTGAACATAAGAGAAAAAGAAGGGAGGGGGGGGGGGGGGGGCTTACAGGTGATTCAATTTAATTGTACATGGCAAAAACCAGCGAGGGTACTAACGGGACTAATCACGCTGCCTAATTTCAGCGAACACGCAGGTTCGCTGTGTTTGAAACTGTTGCCCGTTGCCTAGGTTTGACATCTGTTTATGCCAGGAACATATGCAGACGAGGTCGGAGAGTGCGTCATAGGGAGGGGGAACGATTCCCGGAGAAAAGCTCACTGGACATAAGCTCACCGGAAAAAAGCTCACCGCAAAACCGGCGGATGCGGAGAAAAGCTCACCGGCCATTAAGCGTATGCGGAGAAAAGCTCACCGATTTTTTTTCCCTTCTTTTTATTGGAGGCTGTTGAATCATGCGTAACAGATATATCAACATATTATCATTAAACTTCCTGAGCTTTATAAAAAGAAAATGTCCTTTTTTGTGTTATTTGTCAAGCTTATGGATATATTTCTCCCAAATTAATAATTGCGGGCGAGTGTTTCCTATTATGGCTTACTCTCTAGGCAACGAAAGCCTAACTGAAATCTTTATGAACTTGAAGAATAGGAAAAGTTTGAAAACTTAATAATGTCTGCCTAAAACCTAAAAATCAAAACTGTAAATGCCGGAAATCCGAAAGTGCATGCGCAACTGGGTCCGGACATTTCATCGAACGCCGTTTTATCAAATGCCGTTTCATCGAAGCCGTTTCATCGAACACCGTTTCATCGAACGCCGTTTCCTGGAACGCCTTTTCATCGAATAACGTTACAGTCTGTAATATCTTGGAATTTAATTTTTATACACAACTTTATCTAATTTGTCCTGTTTTTTTTGTTTCTATTTTTATATCACTGGGTGGCAGTGACGAGATAAGTTTCATCGTAAACATATCCTGCTTCGAGAAGAAAGCTTCCATGAAACAATGACCCCTCTCCATGTCATATGAAAAAATTAAAAATTAGACAAAAAACAGAAAGCACAGACACTTAAAAGTGTTTAAGTGTCTGTCCTTTATTTGCAGTGTCGTGGTTTCAGTCATGTACATGAGTAAAGCTTTTCAGTTTGTCGCATACCCAATTGTTTTTATTTCTTTTTATGCCAATTGTTTTTATTTTTAGTAATTTGACACCACCTTCAAGACAATTTCACAAGTGACTACCTTAGTCTTACCTAATGCAAAGTGAAATATCTATAAAGCACTCTTATGCCCCAAAACTCGGCACAGAGCCATAACAGAGAAATTCGATGAAACGGCCTTAGCGATTCGATGAAACGGCGTTCGATGAAATGTCCGTTCATTCGATGAAACGCCGTTCGATGAAATGGCGTTCAACGAAATGTCCATGCGCAACAACGCGGTACCTGAATTTCTCTTTGAAGGTTTTCTTAACCTTTGAAAAGAGGATAAAACAGTCAGTAGGATATCGAGGTTTCTTTCTTCCACAGACATGCACGTTTTCTAGCCGTTCGTGCTGGTTTTCCCACACGTTGCCTTTGTGTGATACTGCCCTTCTACGGCGAGCCACCCATGACCTTCAGGCTGCACACTGTCACCGTTGTTACTCGTGACCTATACAAGAACTTGTCTTCTGTAAGGTAGCGAATAGGGCGAGTTGGTAAATGTTATACATTATGAAAACCGCTCACACGACGACGACGGCGAGAATACAACAAACACGATAGGACGAAGCTGTTCTCGCAACTGAAGTTTTGTTAGTGAAATTAACAGAAAGAAAATAGCGTAGCCGACATTGATTACATCAACACCTACTTATCTATTAGGCACTACGCAATATTCGGAGCTGAAACGGTTCACACATCGCTATTCGTATTAGCTCGCAAAGGACAAACTTCTTTGTTTGGTAGAGCTACCGACGGCGCACTGTCAGTTGTCAATAAATTGTTTTTTGTTGTTGTTGTTGTTTTTTTTGTTGTTTTTTTACCGGTGTACGATGTTCTGATTTTATACTTGCGGCTTCATAATACATAAAATGGCTGATAACTAATTTCTGAAGATTTAGTAAATATGCCCAAATAACATCAAGAATATCACAAAATAAATAGGACATATTTTTAATGAAGTGACGTATGCGAATTGTGATAAATTACCAGGTTTCACGCAGAATCCGCTATTTTATAAAAAAAGTCGGTGAGTTTTTCTCCGCATCCATTCAAAGGCCGGTGAGCTTTTCTCCGCATCCGCCGGTTTCGTGGTGAGCTTTTCTCCGGTGAGCTTATCTTGGGTGAGCTTTCCTCCGGTGAGCTTTCCTCCGGTGAGCTTTTCTCCGGTGAGCTTTTCTCCACCGCCCGGGGGGAGCAGGCAGAAAGTATTCCGTTCAGCTGGCCTCCCTATTTTTCTGCTCCCACACCTGGGTATTTGTCTTTACCTACCTTACCTCCAAGTTAAAACTGTGGACTGTAAAGCATATTTTAACAAGAAAGCACTCAGAAGTTTTCCAAAATGATTTTTTTTTTTGTGTTCTTCCGTTAGGTGTAGTTGAAGAATGGTCACACAATTAAAACATGCTTGGTGATGTGCCACATTTTTTATTAAACATTAAAAAAAAATTTGGCACTATTTTTTTCGAATTTGAATTGGCCAATGTTTCAAAGAGTCTCAAAATACTCATGTAAGGGGCTTATAAGCAGTTGTATATCACTGAGGTCATCGAAGCTATAACTTAATGGCTTGCTTTCAATTTGAAAATGTTTGGTTTGTTTACAGTACAGTATAATTTCGAAAAAAATAGTCAGAGTGCAGGCGAGCAGGTGTAAGTTGAAGATGATTGTAAACCTGAGACTCGACAGAAAAGAGAACACAACAGAAGGTAGTAAAAGAGGAGGCAACGTCTCAAACTCAGCTGCAAAGTTTATTTCGAACACGCTTTATATACCCCATCTCCAACGCCGTCTCTACAAAAAAAATACACACATGACAAGAGGACAATGACACTTGGGCAAACCCTCTCTTTGTGTTCAGTAGTGATTTCACCTACTTTCGCCGGGTGGCGGTGGCTATGCTAGAATGTGACCCTGTGTGTGAGTGTCCCACAGCCGAGGCCAAGGGAGATAAGAGAAGGTTTACCTAGGGAGCCTTCATGTGCGCTTTGCTAGGGTGGTGCCACCCTTTGTTATACCACTCGCCGACAAACCAGCAGCCATTTTGGTCTCGGCGATAATCCGTGGGGCTTATAACCCTCCCGGAAACAAGCACCTTATCTCACAAGTTCGGAGCAGCGTTGTGGAACCCACGTAGGGAAGATTAGCATTTCCCCCCTCGGATGGGGGGACCGATGGACGCAAAGGCAACTTTCCGGCGCACGGGAAACAATGAGGAACAAAATGGCGGCGGGGGAAAGGGAAACAGGCAGTTGGCATCACTCTATGCGAAGCGCACATGAAGGCACCCTAGGTTTACCCAAGTGTGTAATGTGTGTACTTTTTTTTTTTTTTTTTGTAGAGACGGCGTTAAACCGGAGCGCCCCTAGCGGACGCCACCGGCGCCGCGCATGCGTGATGGGGGTGTGGGCAAGAAGCTCGCCGTCGCCCATAAACAAACCATTGCAATGCGATGTTGTCGGCGTCGTTGTGAGTCCCCCTGCCCTTTTTCGCATTCGAATTATTGATTCTACGTCTTCCTGACGATGTCTGACTACTCGAGCGGCGTCAGCGAAATTACCAAGGCTCGTTACACCGCAAAACTTCGCGTGAATAATGTGACATGTGGCGCTTCATTCCACGTGGACGCCGCAGTATGTACGCTAAAGCCTGATTCACATGGTGAGATTTCACTCGCAATTTGCAGTCGCGACGCCACTCGGGCTGCAAAAGCGTGAACCGTAGCCGAGATAGTCGACGTCGATACTGAAAATCGCAAGCAGAATCGGACCAAGTGAATTAGGGATAACAAGTCGGTGGTGGTCTCTGGTAACAATGATCAACATATTTTTGTATCTACTGTTTACATCGAGCCTGCTTACCAACCTTCAAACTTAAGTCTTTTGAGGCCTGCACTTACTTCTTATCACAAGTACCGGACCAATATTTGGTCTACGGACCGGCGTCGTCTAAGAGAGCAGACGACAAGCAGAAACGTTTCAAAGAGCAGACGACAGTTCGAACGATCAGGCGGCTGTTTGAACTTGAAGGTGCACTGAACGTAGTCCGCAGGTGGTCCGCACAACCTGACGGTTTTCTGGCGTTCATGTTGGAACACAACAAGTAAATCTGATGGCCACAAGTATCCGTGAATTCAACCCAAAGAGCTTCCCGCCCAAGCATTCGTTGTCCGACGGCGTCTGTTTTTCCCTTTTCACGGCACATATTCAAATTCTCGGACGAACCGAGCACGTGAAAACTGACCTTCAAACCTTTCTCGCCACTTCCGGTACGGCCCCAGTCGCGGCGTTTTGACGAGAGGCACGTTTTTTTTTTCTGGTTCCTTTCAAAACAACGCAAAAATACACGTCTGGCATGGGGACTTCCGCCCACAGCCCCAGACCGGAAGTGCGACCGACGCGCCACCACCGCGCCGTGACGTAACAGAGATTCGAAATAAACTTTGCAGCTGAGTTTGAGACGTTGCCTCCTCTTTTACTACCTTCTGTTGTGTTCTCTTTTCTGCCTCAGTCTCAGGTTTACAATCATGTTCAGTATAATTTCATTACTGGTCACTCTAAACATAATAATATTGCAGTGTAGTGATAATCAAACCAGGAATAATTTACCTTCTAGCTGTAGCAAAGATCTCAATCTCATAAAAGGGATCAGTTCCATTTTTATTGGAGAAAGAAGGAAGGAAGAGGCAGGAAGGAAGACAAAGAAGTTAACCTGGGGTATTTTGTTCCGGTTTGCTACTTTGTTTTGAGGGAGAGGGGTGAGGGGATTAACGAAGAGAAGAAAGAACAGAAAGATAAAATAAAAATCGTAAAAACAACAAAGTTTGAACACTATAACACTGCGCTGTTCACTAACAATGAAGGTCATCTTCTGTAAGCAGAAGTCCGTGTGTGTTGTCTTTAAGGATCTAGCAAGTGCTTTTGTGGTGTTGGCTCTTTGTGTGGATTGTCCCAAATGCCAAGCACCTTATTGGAGAAAGAAAGACAACGGCTGACCTGCTTGAACCGATAGCGAAGTATCACCCATTTGGCTCTGTGCACTTAACAGCTGAAGGGATTCGAAGAAACTTGCACCGAGTGACAAGCAGCAAGGTTCGAATTTTTCTATTGCGGCTAAAACAGGCCAAGTGCAGAAATGCCTGTTTAGTATTTTTCACTGTACCTAATACTTTAGCAGGTCATAGTCAGTTGTCCTGTTTGAACCAACTAAATGTTGTTTAACAAGATTAAATGGTTTTGTAGCCGGATAAATATATTTGAAAGAGGGAGATGAAAGCCTTGCTTTGAGCACGAGAATTTAAAATTTGGTCAAGAACAATGACTACTTTTTTTATAATTATTTATCAAGAAAGGGTTGCAAAACAGTGGCCTGAAATTTGTACTCGGGGAAAAAGTTCTCGATAAGCATTAGAATGTCAGCCCATACTTTGCTAAAAGTTTGCCCCTTCAGGGCCTGTGAGAAGGCCTTAAAAAGGAGAAGCCACTCGAGTAAACATCGACTTTGACTTGGGTGTTTACTGACTCGGCGATACATAGATGTGCGGTTGGAGCAATTTTTTGTTGTGTGGTTCGGTATTGTGCCTCTTACATTCCTAATGCACAAGGGGTAGAGCAGTATTTACAATAACTTCAATAACCCGCTCGCAACATTTTACTTCTTAATTCTCTTTGTTCTCATTCACACTGAGCCACAATGTATGTGATTTTGGAATTAAAAGGAGCGAATGAAGTTGTGGTTTTGTTTTATTTTGTGTTCCTTTCAGATGTCAAGTCAACAGGCTCTTTCCTTTTTCCTCTGTCCAACGAATAACAGTCAGCATTTTCTATTGTGTACACGGTAAACCAGAGCTGCCAGGATTTGATTACCATGGCAGTTTGACGCTACATAGACCTATGTCAGCCAACAACTTCAATCCAAAAAACCTAATGAGGAAAGATATCTCGTTGTTTAGCAGTGAGAAATGGGGCTATGAGATGAATAGTCTGTTTACATTTTTACGACTTCAGAAAAGATAATGGTACCATAGCTGTAGTTAATAGCCCCTAAAACAATGTATTACTTTGTTCTCAGCTCTTTATTGGTGATGTTTCTATCATTCAGATACTTGTAACTAAGAAGTAATTTGTTTTTGTTTTTTCTAGGATCCACATCTACCTCTACCAATTGATTTTTTATGTAGCCCTATCACGGCAGGACGAAACATTGTTTACCCTCCTTTATTCGAAATTCTTATGGACGGATTAGTGCTTGCAAAAGGTATTCGCCACATCACAGGTGCTGCTGCCTGTCTTTTGTCCCGCCACTATGTGCTGGGCATCGCATCCTGACAAGGAGCAGATAAGACATATATTTTCTTGGATACAAACTATTTTTAAAGTCTATTGAACTGCCCGTGAAGCTGCTTTCCATGCTTAACATTTAGGTCAGTTTTCTTGTTGTTGTTGCTGGGGGGGGGGGGGGGGGGGGGGGGGGGGTTTCACGGTCGTCATCTTAAAAGTTCGGGTTTTTATCTTTATTTTGTTAATATACAAGAATACTGACAAGTGGCTATTTGCTAACACCTTTTCATTATTGTGAGGACTCTACACAAAAAGGTTACATTTTAGCGATATTGTTGGAGTAGGCAATTCAATATTTAATTTTATGACACGCGTTGACGTCAAGGAATGAGATAAATTGCACCTCTCGCCCCCCCCCCTCCCCCCCAGACATTTCTAGATATTCATAGCGAACGATTAGGAAATCCCCGTCCTGCCCAAATATTTGCGATGCTACTGTTGAAGATGTGTACGATTTTTACTTTAAAGAGCGTTTAACTTCCCTCGAATCTAGCATGTGATGTGTTAAGACTATCATGTTTTGACTAAAATAATAACAGATGAAATTATTTGCTTAGTAAAGCTGCGTATGCACATTTAATTTTGAGCTTCTTGCAGAAATTGAATATCCAGCTTCAGCCTTTCGACGTGTCCCTGGATTTTTATTACCGTTCCACCCTCTGCTCAAAAATATAATTTTTTTCGCCGGGAACATTTTTGTTGACACTACACTTTTAGGGACTCTAGATATCTGTTCCAACTAAGTCCCTGATGATGCATGGAAATATGTAAAAGTTGCATGGACAAAGGTCAACGCTATGAGTCTTTGAAGTATGACATTTTAGAAAACCAGAATTTTTATATATGAGGCAGATAAACATTTTAGTTGTCTACTCAATTTTATTCTAATAATATCCAATAAGCGTCACTATACTTTTCAGCAACTGTATCCTCTTTGTTGATTTTACCTATGGCCAGTGACAAGTTGGTTATTTTAGGGCACCTCTTGTCTTCCTTAAATATACTGCCCTATAGATAGTTCTATCCTAAATCTTGACGTAAGCAGCAATTATAAATGTGCTCTTGAAGCACCATTGAACCCACCAATCTTTCAATAGGGGTAAAGCCTCAGAAGAGTAGTCCTATTGTTCCAAGCCTGTATTGGCCTTATGTGAGATATTAAAAATGTCAGGCTTTTTATTGGCTTTTTGAAGCGTCAAACCATGAAGGGTATTTTGAGAAAGGGTCCAATTTAATCCCTTTTACTAGTAATTGAATTTTTATGAGGAACCTTTACAGACATGTGGAACAAGGGACAACATAAAAATGGGATAACCCACAATACGCCTCTAATTTAGACGGGTTGTGTAATGCCCCTTTTATCCTGTTTGAAATACATTCAAGTGTGCCTCACAAAGACTTATAGGAAAAAGAACTTTAAAAAATCCTCAAGGGTAGTTTATAACGAACATTTTTTCCCTAAAAAGATCTTCGACAAACTCATAAGGGTTCTTTATGGCTAACTGATTCATTAAAAACCGAACTTATGAACTTCTCAGACTTTCTTGCTGATGAACCGTTCGTTAACAACGTGCTTAAAAGAACTCTTGAATGGATGTCCATAAAGAAAGGTTTATCAAAAAGAGCTCTATATAACCTTGCAAAAATTTTTCACAAAAAAAATTTGCATAAGAGCTAAAAAAGAACCCCTTCGATCTTTTTCGGGAAGATCCCTTTTATGGGGTACTTAAAAAAAACCTTTTTAGGTTGCGAAATATGGGCAAGCCGAAGAATCACGAAGAGTTCCTTTACGACCAAATTTTCTGTAGGGTGTGCTCAACTCAGCGAGCGTGCCCGAGGACGGCACTCCGAAGACTCTTGAGAACCTTCGTAGTGGCAGCGAGACGCTGCGTGGCTGCACAGAGTGTCGGCAGACGAGCGTGCAGCACGATGACGTTGAAAAGGCAAAGTAAATCGTAAAGAACGATTATCTCGCACGTGAAGCAAGTAGGATCACTTGCTAGCCCCACGCACCGAGAGCCTACAATTTAACTCAGAATACATTTGCGCCATACACAGTGCGTTAGTGATGTCTTTGTTCAAAGCATGCATATGCGCTCCGCGGCTGCTGACATTAAAAACAATATCAGAACCCGCCAGGACGCCCCATGTTTGTTGTCTGCTTATGTTTGCGCGGATGGACGCGGCCGTTTGACGAAGACGTCATGAGGCACCCGTGTAGGCTCATCGATACTCGGGGGTGTCGCTTTGAAGAAGCTCTTCGTATACAAGTAGTTATGTATCCTGAGTTCTTTGTTTTGCATCTAACCTTTCACTCAATAGCTTTTTTTAGCAGGCAGAATGTCGTCGTCGTTTATTTCATAGCAGCGCTGCTGCTATAAAAGGACGCCACCGCGTTGTTGTCCAGAGTGCGACCGCTAAATTCGCCTGATAACACTGGTATTCCTCACGGCACCCCGCCACTCACCGCCGTCCGTGTGACTGCTAGAGCTACGGACGGTGTCTCGCGGGCTTTTGACGTCACGACATCTGTCCGCGGAGTTGTTCTTCGAGCGAATACCCCGGGACGTAAAAGTATTTATAGAGTCCTCGTTCTAAAGCGGGTTTCACATGCAGCGATTCCGCCGCCCAAATCGCTGCCGCTAGCGGCGCGGCGGCACGAATCGCGAGGTTTCATTTCACATGAGCGTTTTCTGCCGTTGCGATGGCCAATGTTGCTTGCAGCAAGCAGATGCGCAGAGTCGGTTACAGCGGCTTCTAACAACAATTTTTATGCCTTAGTTTTCAGTTTCCCCTTTAATTTAACCTTAATAAATGAAAGAAAAGCGTCGAAAATACTAAATAAACGTTGGTCTTATTTGTTTATGGTTCTTTTTTCAAACTTCGTTTTTGCGGAGGATGTAACCTCGGATCATCCTCAGCAGCGTCACGGGCAGCGCCTTCCTCGGATGTAAACACTCCAACTGATATGGCCGGCCCGAACCTCCTGGATATAGCGGATATAGTTGGTATTTCCGAAATTTGGGTATGTGCTCATGATCCGGAGTATGTCCGTCTACGAAGACTTGAAGAGTATCTTCTCTTAAGAAAGAAGCAGATCCTGCTTACTCTCCGGAGCCCAAGGCGCTGGTGGGTAAGGCCCATCTGGCAAAGCCGCAGGAGAGAGTCGGAGGTCCACACAGCGGTGAGTTGTGACCTCGTATTTTGATACCAAGGATTTTCTAGTGGTATTTGTTTTCTCACAATGTAATATATTCGTGCAGATGCCTTTGCTTATAAGTTGGGACACGGAGTACTTCCATAAGTACTATAAGATGAGACCTGAAATATTTGAAGAGCTCCATTCCCTGGTCGAAACACCACTCACAAGAGCTTACCTCACGCGGCAGCCGCTATTATCGCGGGCTATAGACTCGCCATGACACTCAGGTACTGGGAACTTTCCTGCTTTTCTAATTAGCTCTGATTTATGCACAGACATATGATTTACTATTCCACCCGCTTTCTTTAAGGTACTTATCGTCTGGAATGCAGATACAGGACATTGCTCTGGCCTTTAGAGTCGGAATCTCGACAGCGGCGGGTGTCATTCACTCCACCTGCAAGATTCTCTGGACAGCTCTCCAACCCCTTTGTCTAAAGGTATGTTGAAAGGCTGGCTGGTCAAATTAGTGATAGAAAATGCTTTGCTTAAGATTAAATTTTGCGCACCTCTTCTATTACCAGTAATTTGTGAGGTGCTTTTAGAGAAATACTGACACTGCTGGGGATTCTAGTATTGAATACGTTTTAAATCGGGAAATAAGCATACTGATTAAGATGGTGCGTCCACGGTGACCGTTCAATGCAGATCCGAGAGCTCAGCTCGCACACTGCCGTCCGAGCCCCGCTTCTTTTTGCCTGACAATACCTGGGTATACAAGCAGTCACAGTTCGTCAGCGGGTTTCACATGCAGCGATTTTGGCTCTAGAGCGGCGCGATTTCTGCCGTCGCGGCGCTCTGGCCAGCCGCAGCGGCTGAGCGGCACGGTTCCACCTGGTTGGAAATTCTTCGCCGCGGCAGAGCGGCAGCTCTCGCCTTGGCCACTCACAGCGAGGCGTTAAGTCACGTGACAGGAGGAGAAACATTGCGGGAAAGCTGGCACACAGGACGGTGGCGTTTTCACGTTCTTGAACCAGACGACAAGCAGAGAAAGTACGCAAGCGACTGGTTTGCGATATCTCTTTTACGGCGGGTCGCGCTTCTTTGCTTCAGCAGTCGCGTCGGAACTGTTCAGTAGATCATTGAGGAGAGGGATTGCTGTCCCCTTCCTCGGAATTTGTTTTCTCAATGAATTACGCGACTCTTTTTTGCTTTCCTCGCCCGAGTACCGACTGTAGCGAGCGCAAGAGACGCTACTTGGTAGCGGATTGTACGTGCGCTAGTGAGAAAAACAAAAGAAGAAGAACTGAGCGACATTGACATGTTTTTTTCCAACACAGATCGTTGCACCAAGTAAGACGAAACATGTTGCGCCCAGTTCAATGAACTGCTTATCAGTGAACTGTCCAAGCGTCGGGTTCCTTAGGACGCGCAGCTCAAAGAATTTAGGAACAATGGGATCAAAGGGAAACTCGGGGAAGAGGTGGCTGAGGCCTCGAAAGTGATCGACAAGACCGGTATGAAACGACTGCACTACTACCGGTTCGCGAGGTTCGGGTCGGTCATATCAGTTGAAGTATGGTGCCTGGATCGCGTCTTTGACTGGTGTGTTTACCGCGGCCAAAAAAGTGGTCCCTCGATTTCCGCCTGATGACGTCATAAAAGTGTTCTGCTGTCGCCGGTCGCGACCCTGGTGGCGTCCCAACAGTTATGGTGTATGTAGCAGATGCCTGTTCTGCTGCAGGTCGCTTTCCACTGTGACAGTTCACGGAAGCTAGTGCAGCCGGAAGTTGGGACGCCTAACGGGACGCCGTGACGACAGCGACACTCGCGTTCGCTCCTGCTTTTCGCCAGCATTTCTACGGCCAACCGCCAGGATCGCGACAGGCAACAGCATGACACTCGCGTCATTTGTTGCCACATCGGGACCACTTTTGATGTATGGGCGGGATAGGACGCTAAACACACCAGTCGAAGACGCGCTCCAGGCACCATAGTTGAAGTCTACATCCGAGGAAGGCGCTGCCCGTGACGCTGCCGAGGATGATTCGACGTTTGATCCTCCGCGAGAACGAAGTTCGAAAGAAAACAAGAACCATAAACAAATAGGATCAAGGTTTATTTAATATTTTAAACGCTTTTTTATTTTATTAAGGTGAAATTAAAGGGTAAAATGAAAACTAAGGCATTAAAATTATTGGAAGCCGCTGTAACCTACTGTGAGCATCTGCTTGCTGCAAGCAACATTGGCCATCGCAACCGCAGGAAACGCTCATGTGAAGTGAAACCTCGCGATCCGTGCCGCCACGCCGCTAGCGGCAACGATTTCGGCCACGAAATCCCTTCATGTGAAACCCGCGTAGATTAATGGTGCTATATCAATGAAGGCCATCTTGCACAAAGTTGAGCACTTATTATGAAGTTCTGGAGTTGAGTATTGTAATGTAGTATACAGATCATGAAAACCTTCAACCGGTGAAGGGATTAACCAATGTTTAATTATGTTGTTATAAAACAGATTGTAAAGGTATCTGTGTGTGCTTACATATATTATATACCATCGAAAATTGTAGTTTATGAAACTGATTTCAGAACTTCCATGCAGTCGCGTTTGAAATATTTAGAAGGCTCTATTACATGTCTGCTGCTATGACACAATGTCATCACAGGTGCCAACTACTGAGAGATGGCAGGAAGTTGCTGAGGGCTTCCAGAACAAGTGGAATTTCCCCCACTGTGTCGGTGCTGTGGATGGCAAACACATCGAGATTCAGGCACCACCGAATTCTGGTAGCTTGTACTACAACTATAAGGTGCAGTTTGCGTCAGTACTTTTTATGAGCTGTATTTCTCACTGCATTTATGATTTGTTGTCATTACAGGGTACATACTCTATCGTACTAATGGCTGTTGTGGACAGTGACTTGAAGTTCGTTGCTGTAGACGTCGGTGCCTACGGACGACAGAGCGATGGAGGTACCCTAAGTGCCTCTCGGTTCGGTAAATGTCTCGAAAATGGCCTCCTCGGCCTGCCACCACCAAAGCGGCTTCCAAACTCGACAGTAATCGCACCATATGTGTTCTTGGGGGACGAAGCGTTCCACCTACGCCCCGACTTTTTAAGACCATGCCCGGGAAAGCACCAGGACGATGACAAACGAATATTCAACTATCGGCTCAGCCGTGCAAGGTGACTTAAAAGCGCAATAACCATGTAGTGAATTGGAGGGGGTGGGCGGGTAGTTTCTAGCAGGGTAGCAAATAGTTTAATTGTTGTTGTTTTTTGTCTGTTTTGTTGCGGGATAATTGTAAAGAATCATTTCCGTGAACCTGTCTCCACTTGTGCAGGAGGTGCGCCGAAAACGCTTTTGGCGTGTTGGCATCAAGGTTTCGGATATTCCGAAGAACCATCAACCTGCTAGCAGAACACGCAGACTACGTCGTCATGGCAACTTGCGCACTACACAACTACTTGCGGGACGACTCCGTCTACATTCCTCCTAGCTACGTTGACAAAGAGGATGCCTATGGCAACATCACGAACGGCAACTGGCGATCGACATTCAAAGATGACGAAACAGTTATGACGGACCTGGAGCCTCCGGTGGGGCACAATTACAGCGGTTCCGCACGTGAAGCGAGGGACCTCTTCTGCTCCTACTTTATGAGCAGGCAAGGGGCCGTACCTTGGCAGCGGACCTCTGCTGGGCTACGTCCTTGAACGGAAGCGCACCTTGTGCTGCGAGCACTTGCAAACTTTTGCATACATTGCATGGTAGACACGATCCAGACGAATAAACAAGCAAAAGGTGTGACTCATTTGTCTTTACTCGCTCTTTACAAGAAGTGCATCAGGGTATCGGCCTTGAGCATACTGAGATAGAATATGTAGAAGTTCCATCTTAAGGTGAGTCTGCATAGACTCGGGTGTCGCCTTTAAGTATGGATCTAGGGAGAGCAGGAAGTGGACAGTAGCATCCATAGGCTTGTGTGCTGCCAGGGCCCCTCTCACAACGTTGAGTTCGTCTTCCACTGCTTCCAAGTCCTGCTTCCGTTTTTGGCTTTTTGCGTGTGTCCTAGTCGCTACGCTTTCTCTTGGGCAGCTTCCCGGCTCGGCTGCTTGGGAAGGACCAGCAGCAGAGGTCTCGGCGTAGCCCGGTGACGCAAAAATCAGATTCAGACAGCTTGAGGCGTCCGGCCCCCTTGGGCTCCCTTGAGGCGTCGGACTGTCTGCTGCCGGTTGACTCATGTGTGCCACCGTTAAATCGGTGGCCTCCATGTTGCTGAAGCTTCTAAAAAGAATGTAAATTATTAAATGGGCGGTGCAACAATTTTTCTACTTCGCGCAAATACCGCTCAGAACGGAACACTGACGTTACTGACATATATGAAACACGCGTTCGTCTTTCAACCCACGTAATAGAAGTTCCAGAAAAACATTTAAAAAAAACGAGCAGCGTTCACCCCCTCAACTCGCAGCCAGAACAAGCGGCCATGTGATCTGGAGCCGATTATATGCCACCAATGTTGATCATAGCCACGCGCTGGGGTTGGCAAAGCATAGGACACGCGCTGAGTTCCAGACATTGCTATGGCTCGGCTATTGTCGTCGTCGCAGCGATTGGTCACGGGCCACTATACCCGAATGCTTCTCGAGCTAGTAATTATCACAAGCCCAAATCGAGGGCCCACGCAATACTCGGGTCCAATCTATGAACCGCATTCAAATATCGTCGTTTGGGGTGTACTGCGATCCCCACGGTACGTCATCAAAATTCGCAAAGGAAAGATTGAATGAAAATGATCGCTTTTGCCCCTGAAATTACACCGCAACAAAAGAGTTTCTTAGCCAGTGGCGTTGCGAGTATACTTGAGTCCCACTACTGCCAGTAAGCTCGTGCAAAGTGAAAAACATTCCAATTGAATATCGTTGCACCGCTCCTTTAAGCACTTGTGCTCACACCTATCAATTAATATTGATATTTTCCAACACTTACTAGAGAGAACCTAATGTGTCGCTCAGGAACTGCATTTGGTCCATGTAGGGCCAAACCTTAGATTTTGAGGAAGCTGCAGCCCCACTCTTTTTTGTCCCCTTCTCGTCATTCATTTTTTTCCGGAAAGTGTCCCTCAGGTTCTTCCATCGGGAGTGGACCTCATCCACTGTCACTGAAATGTCAAGTCGTATACAGCTTGATGCATGTTGATTAAAAGGATGATGATGCTGGACATTTAGATTAACATAGCGCGCATTGCGCATGTTGCCGTCTTCGAGAGCGCTCGTAATACAGTCGACTCAAAAGGGATAAATGACTGTCCTACAGTCGGTGATCCGCATCGAACACAAGCTTTTTGGCTTTGATAACAGTAGAGAGTTTTATCAAACGCTTGACACGATACCGATACGATGCCGGTACAGTCCGGGCGCGCTTAAAAGCATGCTACAAAGTAGTAGCGCAAGCTCCGCTGTACCGGGCTATCGTTTACGATCTGCTAAAACTCTCTAATGTCGTACGCGCCACCAGAGCCCTGCGACAGGCAACGAGCGGGGGCGGGAAGCGCAGCATTGAACGCTTCTAAATTTGGGGTCAACTTTCTGTGCCATTTCGAAGAGCGCGCTTCCATAGATTTCGCCGGTGCTCAATGTTCCGAGATTCACGCGCACCCACACATTTGATTTCATAGCGTTGGAATCTTGTCTACAAGTATAGGAAAGCAGAGAAACATCGAGTTACAACGAGTGAAAGTACGAAGGCAAGCTGGTTATGTCACATTTCTTAGGTAATGTCAAGTGCTTGGTCACAAGCCATGGGCATTGCTGTTCTTGGTCTACTGCGATTGCTGGGAACACCCTGTTCAGATATCACTATAAGCCACTTTGCAATATTTATTTTAAAAATCAAGACCCCTCACCAGATACGTCCGAATTACTCGAATATTGGGGGGCAGGGGGGGGGGGGGGGGGGGCAAACAGAGTTATTTTTTGCCCCGTCTTAGTACGTATTCCTTACATTAAAATTTAGAAATATCTAGGGGGGCGCGAGGAAGGGGGGGGGGGGGGGGGCGATCGCCTCCCTCTGTTCCGATACCACTGCCTTTGACGTTTGCTGAATAATTCACATGGTTAAACAGTGTAAAAACGTTGAAACCCGTAGTAGTGCAGTGGTTTCATACCGGTCTTGTCGATCACTTTCACGGCTTCAGTCACCTCTTCCCAGAGTGTCTCTTTCGTCCCACTATTCCTAAATGCTTTGAGCTGCGCGTCCCAAAGAATCCGACGCTTGGACACTTCATTTATCAGGAGTTCATTGAACTGGGCGCGATACATTTTCCTACTTGTTGGGCGATCTGTGTTCGAGAAGACACGAAATGTCGCTCAGTTCTTCTTCTTTTATTTTTCCCACTAGCGCTCGCACGAGCCCCTTCCGATTAGCGTCTCTTGCGCTCGCTACAGTCGGTACTCAGGTGAGGAAAGCAAAAAGAGCCGCGTAATTCATTGAGAAAACAAATTCCGAGGAAGGGCACAGCCATCCCCCTCCTCCATAATCTCCTGAACAGTTCCGACGCGACTGCTGAGGCAAAGAAGCTCGACCCACCCGGAAAAAACAAACCGCAAACCAGTCGCGGCGTGCTTTCTCTGCTTGTCCTCTGCTTCAAGAACGTGAAACAGTGGCTCTTTCTTTCGTGTGCATGAAAGCTTTAGAGTGCTTGTTTTGAGGGTGCGCTGTTTCCTTGTCAGTCGTGAAGGTGAAACTGCCGCCGTCCTATCTGCCAGCTTTCCCGCAATGCTTCTCCTCCTGTCACGTGATTTCCCGCCGCGCTGTGAGTGGCCAGAAGCTGCCGCTCTGCCGCGGCGAAAAATTTCCAACCTGGTGGAACCGCGCCGCTCAACCGCTGCGGCTGGCCAGAGCGCCGCGACGGCAGAAATCGCGCCGCTCTAGGGCCAAAATCGCTGCATGTGAAACCCGCTTAAGGAATATTCGCGCGCCCTCGTGCCACACCTACACAACTACCGCGCGTGAAGTAAAATGGCAGCCTTGTTTTTCCACCCAGCCTAATCCGGCCTGGCAACACGTGTGTTTTGAGCTCTCGAACCGCAAAGCCGGAAAAGGGTCGGACGTACATTTTCCCCGCTAAATTTAGCGGGTAAACTGGATGGTTGTATTGGTCGCGTGATGTCAGGTCACGTGGCGACGATTTCCTTCGCTGAATTTAGCGGGAAAACTGAGTTGACGTATAGGTGACGTGCCGTCAATTTTCCCAAGGTGTATGGGTCACGTGACGCCACTTTCCCGCCAAATTTAGCGGGGAAACTGAATTGGTGTATAGGTCATGGAACGTCAATTTTTCCCCTAAATTTAGCGGGGAAACTGAACTTGTACATATGTTGCGTGACGTCAGGTCACTTGACATCAATTTTCCCGCTAAATTTAGCTTAGAAATTGTATTAGTGTGTACGTCTCGAGATATAACTTTCCCCGTTAAATTTAGCGGGAAATGCACGGACGGATGGACGGGCAAATTTTGGAATTGGGGGGTAGGGTTAAAAAGCATTTCATGCTTTAATAAACGTTGAACTTTTCCTCCGCCAAATAACAACAACTCACTTTTTTTTTCTTTTTTTTTTTTTTGCGTTTCCGCAGAAAAGTTGATCTTTAGTCGACTTTTTTTCGCCGAACTTCGCTTTCGGAAGTTCGAAAAGGGACGAATCCGGTCAAACTGGAACCTTGGCAGGTTCGCACCATTCCGCAGCTGGAAAGTTGGCTTTAGAAAAACTAGGCCGACAGCTGTTGCGCGACACGAACCCCAGTCATATCACAGCTGTCGTTTCCCCACGTGACGGTAAATCAACAAAGACACAAAAGAAGAAGAAAACAAAAAACATGCATAGATTACCGGGTTTTTGAAAGTAGCTCATGGAGAGAGTGTCCTTGTTGAGCTAGAGGTGCAACGGAAGAGCAACTCAATTTGCAGACATACCCCGTGAATCAGATGAACCGTTGGCCTCCTGAAGGAACCGCACGACTCGGTTTCTTAACATATCAAGCTAAGCTTTTGTACAGAGGTGCCCGACGATGGTGCATATTGTGTACCGAAGTATCGAAGAATTAGCTTACCTGTGGTAAGATGTAAAAAGAGTAAATTCACTAGTTATGACTGCTGTCTGCTTAAAAAAAGCGTTTCATTGGCGCAATAGCCGACAGATGGCGACAGCTGTTGAGATATAGTAATAGTAATATAATAATAGTAGCGTTCATTTGCATAAACAACTACGTGATGCTAGAGGCTTGCATAAAAAGTTGTAACGTCAAAAGCTAGCGTCAAAATAGCCTAATAAATAATTCTTCTTGTTGGTTTGTGTCCATTTGATCTCTATTATTAGCAAAAATATTGAAACCATGCACTCCACTTTTTCTGCTATCGGAGATCAGTATCTGCGTACTACGCTCTAACGTTGCCTCCACCAGCTATTGCGCCGCTCAGACGTCTTTTGTTAGCACACGGTCGCCAAGAATGAATCCAAGTTCTTAAATTGTTAGTCTCCACTCAGGTAAATTCTTTTTTTTTTTACTTTTGATACACAAAAGACACTATTTTCTCCGACCATTGTACAAACTCTTAGCTCGATACGTTAAGAAACCGATGTATACGGTCCCTTCAGTAAAGAATATCGTCGAGGATTGGGACGTTGGCTTCTTTCAACTGCGATGGGGTAATTCAAAGTAGGCAAGAAAGGTTGTAATAGGGCGTAGAGAAAACTGTAGAAAGACGACATCACGGCGTCGTCGTATGCACGTTCGAAACAGACATTTTCCAGCTTTCGTTGCTAGATCGAGCGCCAGAATACGCCACAGTAGAGACGACCGACAAATTTGAATCACTTACGTCTAATGCACGCTGGTATTGTTGCATGTGATCCCACACAATTAACGCTATTTACGAGGATGTTTCGAGCATTTGCCGCCCAAGCGTTTCAGAGCCCCATCTCGCACAAACTTTTCCAAGCCCGAGTCTGTCCTGGATCATTGCATAGGCGGAACCTTGGCTGATTTGCAGCTCATGTTTCCTGCGTCATTCACTCTAAAAAAGGGGGTGTAGACGTTACACCCCTTGTCACATGTACGACACCCCAAAACTTCAGTTGGACGTACAGCGCGCTGACGTCGAACTGACTGCCCCAAATTTTGCAAGAGGGTTGATGACGGGGCAATCTAACATATTAAACAGGTAAAGTACGTATTAAAGTCTACAGGGAAAAAAACACAGGTTTTGCTGTTGAGCCTAGAAAACCTCGGTAACTTTTTTTTTTTGCAATCAGTCACACTTACATTAACTGTCTTAATGAGTTGTACAACTCGGCTATCAAGCCGCTCGTGAAATTTGGTAGCGACGGTACAACGTCAGTGCGCTGTACATCAAACTAAAGTTTTGGGGTGTCGTGTATGTGACAAGGGGTGTAACGCCTACATCCCCTTTTTTTTAGAGTGTTCGATGTTACTTGTGCACCCGACAAAGTCAATTCACATCCAAGCTCGATCTGTTCATCAGTCGCCTGACGCGCGACCGGTTCCTTCTTCATGAACTTTTTAACTTCTGTATCCATTGAAACATACTTCTTCGCGACACGAACACCTCCAGCATATTGTGCAAAACATATCGGCACAAGAGTACAAAAACAAATCACTGCAGGCTTTTGTTTTTATCAAGTCACGCGTGGGCAGATCTATACGGTAGGTATTATTAATTGACTACTTTTTTTTAATAATTTTTTTACGTTTTTTTGGAAAGCAGTTACAAGAGCAAACACATTAATCTTGGAAGTACTAAAAACACTTGTAATCGTTACTATGTTTTCCACTCTCCTCTCACAGCGCCCTTCAATCGAAGAAGTTTTGTACCAATGAATCTTCAAATGAAGTCTCCAGCCGAAGGACGGTTTACGATAAATTGTAATAGGTGGATGAAGAAGATAAGTATTTATGTAAAAAATTTGTGATTCTAGTAAAATAGAAAACAATACAAAAGATCCGCCTTCAAACCGCAAGCAAACTCCGCCATTTTGAAAATCTGAAGGAATCGGAAAAGTAACGCTAATTTTTTTTTAAATAACGTCCAATTACTTTTCTTCTCGAGTAATCTAGTAATAAAATTTAATACTTTTGACGTAAGAGTGATTGTAAAACATGGAGTACATTTTGGCGAGTCATGTGTTCAAGACTACGTGGGGAAGTCATTGTTTTTTTGTTTTCGTTTTGCACCGCAATCACAATTGAATGGACGCAACGTGTTCCGACGTGCACTGCAGTGTCTGGAGAGACATCGACATCGCACGAGACGCATTGTTAAGACATTTCAGAGAACAGAAGTTCTAAGGTAGACGAATTGGGGATAATGTTTTCATCACCCTCGTAAAGGAAACACTGCTAAAATTTCGACACGCTACAGAAGACATTAAAAAAAATCACCATGGAATTACTCGCCAAAAATAGGGGAGCGCATTGCCGTGCTATATCATGCAGATCAGGAATTTCCGCACGCCCAAATTCATCAAATGCCTCTTCTAAAGTATGGCAACTAAAAGGGCTATGTTTCACAGTAATGACACTTCGGATATCTTGTTGCTTGAAATCATCGTTTTCAGTTATCTGAAGCGTTAGGTAAAGTCGCGAGAAAACGCTTTTCCGTCCTCCAAAAGTATTGAAACAGTCGGCGACGGAGGTAAAAGACTTCGCATGAGATTTGTGATATTCTTTTTAAAATTCAAAGTGTGTCACTCTCGAATCGTAATTATCGGCAATTGCGTTCGCTCTGCACATGGCACTACAATGGCGAGGCCCACATAATAATTGAGCTTATTTAGTATGAAATATATATGGACGGAGCAGCTTTTACAACATAAAGTAATATTTAGTCGCACCAAAGCAGCCGCAAGATAATTCAGCGGTGATTACACACGCAAAACGTAGAACTGGAGCTCTCCAATTAAAAACGCCTCCCCCCTTCCCGCCCCCCCCCCCCCCCCAAACCTTTAAGATTGTCCTTCTTTAAAACTACTCCCTTTAAACTACTCACTTTGAAACTACTCACAAAGTTATCAAGTTTTTTAAGCGTATTTTTTTTTTTTTTTTGCGCAGTAAATCACACGATATTTTAATAATGTATCGTATAGGGTTAAAATCATCCGCCAAACCAAGTCCCCAGAAAGTCTGCTCAATATGCACAATATTGATACAAACTGGCGTTCCGTTAATTTTTCTTCACGGTCTGTGACTGTTTGAGACTCTTAAATTTGGCATCACCTGTGCTGTTTTCAAAACGAGGATGATTGCGCGTGACCATGCCTTGCTCGGAGCTTGAGTATACGTTCTCCGGTATCATCAACATTGCCACGGAAAGCTGTGCTCGACTCTTTCTCCGGGTTCACAGTCTATGCCGTGTTTCTAAATGCGCAAACAAAAAAAAAAAAAAAAAAAGCGCAGTTTTACCTATTGGTAGCTATGATGAAAAGTGATACATTTGGAATTCTGTATATTTCAGCGCGCCGTAGCACGTGGGATTTGTTACCAACAAGAAGGTCACCGAGACAGAAACCAACATTGTCTTTCATGATGGCAGTTTGTTTATTTTACTGACATGAATGCTATACAGGTGCCCATATTGTCATTTCATGTTTTGGCGAGGTGAGGCTTAGGTGGGTGCCGGTTTATATAAAAATTTCGTCTCTTGATCCAGGTACGTTTGTCCTCAAGCATTCAAATTCTATCACCCACCTCTAACCTCACGTCCTGACAAAGTTTCAGCGTCCCGCGATTCGTAGTTTAATTTGTGCGGGCCGAAATGCGTGCTTTATTTCCTCGATCGAACCCGGTGAAATGTCCACACAAAAGTGAGCCCCCCCTTTGCCAATATAAGGTAAGAAGTCTTACCTTACAGACGAGGGGTTTTGAGAGTGCGGTACAGAAGTAAGGTTAAATGCATACACTTATAGGTTCCCAATCGATCCCCCTTTAAAAGAAAAAATCTAGCAATATGTTCTTGTTTTTTTTTTTTTGTTTTTTTTTTAGCCGAGCTTAACTGCAGCCATGTTGAACGCACTTGTATACGAAAACAAGCCTTCTGGAAGCCCCAAAGTGTGAGCCCTCGTTTCGTATGCAGCGACCTAGTCTCTAAGCAAGCGGTCTCCAAACCGCAGCCCGCAGGCCAGATTCGGCCCGCGGAGGTGTCCCAACCGGCCCGCGACCGCTGCTATCAACGCAGAAATAAGCACTCATAAAGAAGAAAAGAAAAAAAGAAGAGAACCGGCTACGCGACGCGCATCAAAAGCGCGTGATATATATACAAATATATATATAAAAAAGAAGAAAAAAACGCATCCAAATTACGTAATTGTTTTGCCACATTATTTATTTTTTATTGTCATAACCGGTACTATTCGTAGTCTCCTGCTTCATGTCTGTATAAATGTACCTCTGTTAAAATTCCTTCGCCTTCTCGTGTATTTCGTGCTTATATTGTCCCGTGTCGTAAATATTCCATATTGTCCCATCTTCAGATCTACCACTCTCATTAGTCTTGCGCTCTGTGGTAATAGCCTGATGTTTCTATCCGCTTTGATATGTGCCCGATGAAATTTGTGGTATACAATTAGTTTGTAATGTCATAATGAGCTACTTCTTTAATTTAAATAATATTCCGAGGACGCCTATAAGCACTCCTTATGAGTTGTGAATGCGAAAGCATGAATGTCGCTCTTCCGCTTCCTTAGTTTGCGGCGCACTGGCGTGGATGGCCGCGTTTCGCTACTGCCGAGGTAACGGCTGACGGCCGAGCACGCGCTCTCGTGAATTGGCAGCGCCGCGCTGAGCTCGGCCGTGCAGCCTCTCCGGAGTTTGTCCGTCCGGGCTCTGCGCTTCTTTTTGCGCGTGTAGCATAGAGTAATATACACAAGGTAAAGAGCGGACACTGCCATAGGCCCCAGCGGCCCAGATAGAGCAGTGACAACTAGCGCTCTTAGCGGACGGTATGAAACACAATCTGGTTCCGGTTCCGGTCAAGTTAGTTTCGGTTTCGGTTTGGGCATTTTTGTTTCGGTTTTTTGGTACCCTTCTCCTTCTCTTTTTCTCTCTTTCTTTCCTTCTCGCCTCCCTCCTCGCTAGGCTCTCGGGAGCTCCTTGGCTCCGGAGCCGATGATTCTTTTTTTTTGTTGTTGTTTTTATGTTATAAGTTTTGCAATATACGATATAAGTTTTGCAAAATGTGTAATGTGTCGAATAAAAGTTCAACTTATTGAACACATTGAAGTACATAATCGCCACATTGACTCCTGGCTGGTGGAGCATTTTGGGAGGTTTTGGGGTCAACAACAGTAAGTGGTTTGAAAACATTTTATTGGACCACATTCATATGTGCATTATTTACTTCAGAAGCTCTGTATGTTTTATAAGAAATAGATAATCACAAAAATAAATGAGTATGAAGGAGTTCGGCATATCGTACACTTCGTAATAGATTTTTAGCGGAGTCAAGTTTACAAAAGCTTTCCACAGGGAACATGCTGAATGATCCATTCACCTTCACGCCGACTCGGGCACGGTAAGTAAGTGCAGAAATAAACAAGACATCGCTATCATTACCAGGCGAAGCACACACCGGATAGTACAAATTCCAAATTACCGGCTAATATAAAACACACGAAATGGCATAGCCTGAAACTCGCTGCGGGTGAGCCATTACAAAAAAAAACAAAAAAACAATGAGAACTCTATTTGGAATCTGACAAGATTCAACCATAGATATTCAACCATGATTCAACGTCCCTAAACATTCCCCGAAATACATTTGTTCAGGACAGGAGTATTACTTCAGAAAAAAAAAACGTCCAAAAAATATAGACGGGTACAGAAGTGGACACATTTTCTTCCAAACATCTATGCCTCTATAAACTATTTTCTATAGAAATTCTGCAGAAAGTGGATAAATATTTGTGTAAGGGGGCCGTGATACACATTTCCTGGAAATAAAGAAAACACATGTTTGGAGTGCAAGCTACACTGCCCAATTAATAAGCAATTTCTGTTTTTGATTTGGCAACCACCTCTGTTAATACGCTATTAAGCTATTAACAGTTAAACTTATCAAGTTGCTTACTAGCAACCGAAGAGTGTAACCGAACTTTGTCCAAGTTCCGGTTAAGGAACCGAACATGCCAACACAAGCGTATTCGGCAAAACATTTTTAAAAACCTTTTGTGACACTCCTCTGAGCAAAGGCTGAAACCACCCAGCTCTGAGAGTGTGTGATACAAGGCAGCACACACTCCTCGAACATGCGCTACACTCTCTATTACGGCAAGAAAGTGATTTTCTAGTTTCTGAATAAAGTTAAAGGCAGCCTGTGATGGTACTACTAGGTTTCCGAAGAGTTTCCCAGGCACGTGGTATGCTTTAAGCATAAGAAAATACTGGTGAGGCCTGGTCAAGTTGTCAGACTCATCCTTTAGCAGCTTAGAACAGCCACAGCTGCGGGTTGTCTGTTCAAGGAAAAGTTTGATCAAATAGCCTCCAACGTAGTAAGTGCACGAGTCGTCAATTATATTAGACCTGATGTCTGATGCCAGCTCAGAAATATCTTCTAGTGGCGGGAAGTTATCAACTGGAAAACATTCCACATTGTCTGCAATGGAACTTTCATGGTGCGAAAATATTGGCAACTCCTTGAGGAGGTCAGCCTTTTCATCCTCTACATTTCCATTGTTAGAGAGTCTGAACAGTTTTTTTATCCCGATGTGTTTCAGTCCCGAGGTGAACTGATTCACATTTGGGTTTGTATTGCAGCCCAGCATTTGTCTTATTGCCCCAAAAATGTTCTCCAGTGGGTCTTGCTGCAGGCGTCGAGTAAGTAAGAATTTAAAGTCATAGCTGTTTGAAAGCTCATCCCAGAGCATGAGGACACTCCTTATTGTAACTTGCCACCCTATGGTGGTTTGTGGCTGCCTCCTACTTTGGAACTTCCATGTTGAAATCCATGCGAGTTGTTGGTGAAGGAAATCGAGTATCTCAGATTCTCCTTTCAAAATTGCATGACGCAACTTCTGCCCCGTCTTCTTGAATTGCGAGCTATTTAAACAATCAAAAAGTCTGTCCATTCTATCACAAAAATAGGCTGTAGCCATGGCTGCCTCAGGAAGCTCCTTGGCATAAACAAGGGATAGAATGGCAAGACAGACTGAGGCACTCAGGACCTGTGTGGCACGCTTTACTTTCATGTTACTGAAAGGTTTTTGAAAAATGTGCCTCTCAGTAAGTTTTGGAGCCAATCGCAACCTCATCTCATGAGTAGAACGATAAAGTTCAACAATATGGGACCATTCAATGACCTCATCCCCAATGCAAAGTTTGTGGGCTTGGAGATTGTTTCTTGTTGTTTTGATGAGGTGCGGAACATCAAAGATAAAGTAAACACGTTCGTTGTCGACTTCAAAAAATGGCTTATCAGCAGATACACCAAGTTGGTTGGCTAAGCTTACGTTTGAAGCCCCCTGATCACAGACCACGGCCTTCACAGTGAAGTCAACAGTCTTAAGCTCTCGAATGAGAGAAATCAGGAGGCTCCGGATAACAGAAGACGGTGTTGAAGTGTGCCCAACAGTGTATGCGAGGGGCTGAACCCACCTCCTGGAAATTCCAGAGAGCACAACAACCAGGGCTCTATCTGCAATAGTCGAGGTTCGTTCAACACCGTCATCTGTAAATCCATGGATAATGTCGTGTGCAGGGTCGTATGTCAAGTTCTTCTTCAAAACAATCTCATCAAAAATCAAGGTGCAGACACGATCACGTGCATTCCAAGACCGCGTTTGAGATTCGATGGAGGACATGACACCAGGTATAATACCAGGAGTCATTTTTACGTTCGACAGCCACCTACGCAGTGAACGCTGAGTGGGAAGCGTTAAATGTAACGATAGAAAACGGTATGCCTGTGGGCCATGAAAGTTCAGATGCAAAGCAAACTTCTTGAGCCACAGTGGAAACCGTTTTCCTCGTCCCTTGCGCCCTAATTTTACATGTGACGAGATAAGTCCGAAAACCTCGTCTGTCACAAACGGACGCACCATTTCAAGTGCTTCGGCAGCTGTTTGAGGCATTTGCTTCTGTTGCTTGCGCAGTCTTGATATTGTCTTTCTGTAACTGGAAACCTTTGCTTGTAGGCGTTTTATGACGTCCCTGGGCCTCCTTGAGAGCTTGGCGGAAGCAGGTGTTGAACGACCAGAACCTGCCAAAACAATACCGAAAGCACATAAGTCAGGCTACACAAAAATGATAAAAGTAGAACCCGACAGAAACGATACCGCCAAATACCGACCACTTACCCATG
The DNA here is from genome assembly GCF_016920785.2 of Ixodes scapularis. Classification (NCBI taxonomy): domain Eukaryota; kingdom Metazoa; phylum Arthropoda; class Arachnida; order Ixodida; family Ixodidae; genus Ixodes; species Ixodes scapularis. The sequence continues at coordinate 50,030,870 of NW_024609881.1, read as the reverse complement.
CTGCAATATGTGCCCCCTTCCCCCCCCCCCCCGCCACTTTCGAAACGTTTGCGAAATAAACAAAGCACGTATCAATGTCCAACTCCAGACTTAAAAACCCACCCACCTAACATAAATGCTCATCCGCTTCAGCTGCTTCTCCAAGCACACCAATGTAAAAGGTGAAGCTCGACACGTGCACGGGCCTCCAAAGTGGTGACCCCCCTTCCCCCCAACCTTTGGCTGTTCTGCAATTTTGCTTTCGGGCATAAGAAGCATACATCTCTGCGTTTTTCATGATTATCTCCAAATTGTGAGTGGGCATTTGCTCCGCATGTTCTGTTACCACTGTCTATACACAAATGGCTGCTATCAGAAAAAAAAAAATTAAACTAGCTTTTAGTCTTTCAGCTGCAATAATTTCACCACAAAAACTGTATTAACATAAATTGATGAATCTTTCAAATATTGAATAATCGCGTAGTCAATCACTACATTCAACAGGGTCATCCAAAATGAGAACTGTATGTAACAGGATTGGCAAATTACTACAGTAAGCACAGATTACTAGGAAACCACCCCTTTTCAGAGCATTTCACGGTGCCACACTTCAAAGCTTATGTTCCCCGTCACCTAGAGCCCTGTAGTGATGTTCCAAGTTATTAAGGCCAGCACAAAAATGAAGTGACAAATAATGTCACCTAATTTGAAGCAATGTGCATACTAAATGCAGAGGTGCTTAACACAATTTTGCAGTGCTTAAATCTGTAGAGAAGTCAATTTATACTCACAGGTTCCAGATGATTCAGAATAGCCAACAGACGAAGATGGAGTGCTGTGGTCCAAAAGCTGGCCAGGAGAGCTGGCCATCCCCATTTGCTCTGGAAAATGTGTCACTGTTAAATACGAATGTTTGCATAAACCCAATTTGTGTAGGAGATTTATTTTACCACAGGCCGCTATGGAATGTGACGCGCTGGTACCCTCCAGTGAAATACCACAGGGGCTTGTCGCCATCGGTTCTGAAAAACGGTTGCTTGTCAGATATGAGCAGCTGTTTTAAAAGAAATGATCTCACCATGAGCAGCTGCCGAAGGTGACGTTCCACTGCCTTCCATTCGAACATCCCCGGGGCTTGGTTCCGCCATCGGCTTTTCTAAAAAGGGCTTCCTTGTCAGATATGAGCCGCTCATTTAAAATAAATAATCTCACCAGAAGCTGCTGTGGGTTGCGACGTTCTGCTTCCCTCCAATGGAACGTCACAGGGACATGTCGCCACCGGTTCTTCTGACAAATGTTTGGTTGTCAGCTATGAGCAGCTGTTTTAAAAGAAATGATCTCACCATGAACAGCTGCCAAAGGTGACGTTCCACTGCTTTCCATTGGAACATTCCCTGGGCTTGGTGCCGCCATCGGCCCTTCTGAACGACATTTGCTTGTCAGGTATGAGCCCCTGTTTTAAAAATAAATGATCTCACCACGAGCAGCTGTTGAAGGTGACATTCCACTGCCCTCCAAGGGAACATTACCGGGGCTTGGTGCCGCCAGCGGTTGTTCTGAAAAACGGTTGCTTGTCAGATATGAGCAGCTGTTTTAAAAGAAATGATCTCACCATGAGCAGCTGCCAAAGTTGACGTTCCACTGCCCTCCAATCGAACATCCCTGGGGCTTGGTTCCGCCATCGGCTTTTCTGAAAAGGGCTTCCTTGTCAGATATGAGCCGCTCATTTAAAATAAATAATCTCACCAGAAGCTGCTGTGGGATGCGACGTTCTGCTTCCCTCCAATGGAACGTTACAGGGACATGTCGCCGCCGGTTCTTCTGACAAATGTTTGGTTGTCAGCTATGAGCAGCTGTTTTAAAAGAAATGATCTCACCATGAACAGCTGCCAAGGGTGACGTTCCGCTACTTTCCATTGGAACATTCCCTGGGCTTGGTGCCGCCATCGGCCCTTCTGAACGACATTTGCTTGTCAGGTATGAGCCCCTGTTTTAAAATAAATGATCTCACCACGAGCAGCTGTTGAAGGTGACATTCCACTGCCCTCCAAGGGAACATTACCGGGGCTTGGTGCCGCCAGCGGTTGTTCTGAAAAACGGTTGCTTGTCAGATATGAGCAGCAGTTTTAAAAGAAATGATCTCACTATGAGCAGCTGCCAAAGGTGACGTTCCACTACCCTCCAATGGAACATTCCCGGGGCTTGGTGCCACCATCGGTCCTTCTGAAAGATGTTTGCTTGTCAGGTATGAGCCCCTGTTTTAAAATAAATGATCTCACCATGAGCAGCTGTTGAAGGCGACGTTCTGCTGCCCTCCAATCGAACATCCCCGGGGCTTGGTTCCGCTATTGGCTTTTCTGAAAAGGGCTTCCTTGTCAGATATGAGCCGCCAATTAAAAATAAATAATCTCACCATAAGCTGCTGTGGGATGCGACATTCTGTTTCCCTCCAATGGAACGTCACAGGGGCATGTTGTTGCCACCGGTTCTTCTGAAAAATTTTGGCTTCTCAGATATGAATACCTGCTTATAAAGCTTCTGATGGAGAATTCCTGCTACAGGCGAATGATAGGTTAGTAGTGTTACCTTTCAAAGGAACAGAAAATATTCAGCACTCTGAAAGGGCATTGAAATCCCTTAGTGATGAAAATTAATGTTGAGCAATATTAATCAATGGCGAAACACAGGATCCGGCGGGTCTTGAAAAGGCACTTAGGAATCTCGGAATATCTTAAATTTTAATGGCCCGGTATGCTAATTTATGAGAACATAACAGCATGGGCAACTAAAGCTAACCTTGTAAACATGAGTGTCAGGAAGATGACTCAGACGGCATGAGTCCTCTTGTCGAATTGGATATGAACAGGGGAACGTTGACCTGCCTTATCTTTCATTTATATCACTATTGTATGCTACAAACCTAGGATGCCCTGTAAGAAGTCATACTGCACTGGCAGAACTGCCCTTCTTGATTGCAGGACACAAATTACTGTATTTCAATGCAGCTGACCTTGTGCTTTAAAACAATTTTCCAACAAACTGGGACGGATATTGGTTATGGGCAACAGTATGCGCAGGGACATTACAGGGATAATGTACAAAAATGCTAAATGAATTAGATAAAATATTTAAGCACAAACTAATAATAAAAACTAATTAAATCAGATTAAAACTTTTGAGACTGTCAAGCATCGTTGACAGCATGCTGGCAGCTGGCATCAGTGACGTAGAGTTGGTGCTGCCTAAAAGCAAAATATAACAGAACTCCGTACAGACTGCAAATAAAGATTATGTTACCTTGGGCTGTTACAGATGGCCTAAGCATTTGCGGCCGAACCGTAGGGATAGCCGTTTTGGTCAGCCTTGTCTTCCCAGGATCCAAAAAGTCCTTGGCTGTGAAATGCTCACTACACAGGCGATACCCCTCATAGAGCTCCTTGGCTGTCTTTCCTAGGAGCTCAGGACGTCTGGCGTACTGTAGCCATGCTTTTGACCTGCAGAACATTGTATATACCACCAAGGTTACACATACTGTAAGGGTCAAATAAACTCCAAATATATGAGCCTCAATTGTTTTTAATGTTTCACTGCCGTTTGGTATGGCACCTCTCAGCAAAGTGTTCACGTTCTGAAGAGTTTGTTTTTCTTCTTCATGCTACTGTACAGTGCAATACAGCTAAACAAACAGATTGCATACCCACCAGGGTATGCAATCAATTTAGGCCCGAGGCAAGATAACCTTAAAATGCTGAAAGATATTGGTGTCCATAAACCAAAGTGACATGGAAGAAATCGTTTTTGCTATAGTTTGTTGCAACCTAAGACCGAAGGGCGAGGGTAAGACGGGCCGCGGAGGAGGGAGCAGACGGAACGCTGGAGAAGAAAGGGGAGACCTCCTTCTCTCCTTAGCGTTTCGTGTTCCGTCTGCTTCCTCCTCCCCGGCCCGTCTTACCCTCGCCCTTCGTTCTTAGGTTGCAACGGACCATAGTTCTCATTTCAAAATGTTATGCTTCGATCAAATGTTGTAAGGACTGCCTTAGAATCTATACGTACCTTGGGTCACGTGGAATTCGAAAAAACTTGACATGTGGCTTCTTTGTTTTCCCATTGTTGGCACACCAGACCACGCAGCAGTAACTTCCGTAGGACATAATCTGGGCCAGCGGGGGAGGGAGAGTTTAACATCTACTGAAGCCTAGCCAATGGCGCGTTCCTTTAGTTCAACGGAAGGTAGCACAATAGCGGCTGGTGAAAAAATAAACTGATGGAGATTTAAACAATGTCACAAGATATTACCATGACGCAATGTTACAATAAACCCATGACACGTATTAACACAGACGGGTGAAAGAAATATTGTGAAGTTTGTGAAGTTTACGCAATCTTCATGCATCATAATCGAACGCAGTGTCTAGAGTGCCATGCCACAGCACTCCAACCAAGTGTTCAAGTGACGTCTGACTGGTTTTACCCAACGTTCGAATGTCATCCTTAAGAGTAAAACAGGAATTTAAGCAGGGTACAGCGGTACGGCCAAAATAAGTAAGACTAATCTACCTCTACTGTTTCTGGTAAATTGGCCGTCAATATTTTGAATTTTGCTTTCTTACATAGAAAATAATGTCAGCGAACCATAGACCTAAATTTCGAGCTCCATTTGGTGATGTAGCGATGTAGTGGGAACCATGTTTGAATAGTCCTCCGTACATTCTCAGAGTGTCCGAAAGTTCCATGGATGTCCTATCCTGGATGTCCCGTGGACGTCCATAGGATATATATGCTGCTTGGGAACTTTATTAAATATCTAAATTTGATACTGCGTCTCGCAGTTTTTTCCCCCGAAATTCTATGCATGTGTTTGTCGTCGTAACTGCAGCATACTGCAGCTCGTATGGCGGTACACACAAGTTATGTAGCTCGCTTGAGCGACGTTCGCTGGTTCGCTTCTTTTGCACGTACTTTATGTGATAAATCAAAGCAGCGACGCGCCATTGAAAGAATGCATGTCAAAATATCAATATGACTCAATGGACACCTTGCCCCGAATTCGTCGCACTGCGAACGACTGGCGACCCAGCTTTAGTCAGTGAATTAACTTCAATCTATGACGGCATAAGTCCTCTCAACAGCCATCCACAGATGTCTGATGGCACTTGAACACGCATGAACAAAGCTCTGCCCGAGGGGCGTCGGACGGCAACCCAGACTCAGCAAATTCAAAAGCCAGCTTTACAACACAGTCGAGAGACAAATGAGCAAAACGACTTACCTTTTGTTTAAAAATCTAGGTCCAGGCAGCCCGACGGAAACACGAGAAGCTCAAGCCATATCAAGCCGCTCAGCTCTACAAACTCACGCCGAGCATGAGAGCACGCGGCGGTCATTCGTCACTTTGTTTCAAGCAAAGTCGACCGAACACGCTGTAGCATAAAACGGAGAAGAACGGCACGGACGGCACGGACGGTACGGCACGGACGGTACGGCACGGACGAACGAAGCACGGACCGCACGGACGAGCAGAGGTGACGGCGTGCAAGCAGACAGGCCATGGCAGGCGCCATTCATCACGTGGTTTTTGTGACGTATTTGATTAACACTATTTAGTCGTTTTAAGTACTTTAAAAAACTCTAAAGCATAAAAATTTAGAAAATAAATACTTTTCAGAGAGAAAGCTGTAATTAATATTAACCAAATTACGGAAAAGCGCCACGTAGCGGAGGGTATGAATCCTACTATCTGGGCCGCGAATCGGCTTCAGTGTCCTCTCTTTACGTTTACTATATTACTCTATGCGTGTAGGTCGTGCGGCTGCGGATGTGACGTATTTTCGTGACGTCGCGCCACTTCTTCGCTCCTTCCGGGCGCGCACAAGAAAGTTGGTTGATTTCAACTTCTTCTCAACGCGCACAAAAACGCGCGGTGACGTAGTAGGGCGCTCCTGTGTCCCGGCCAATCGGTGGAGGGCAAGCTAGTTCCGGCTCCGCGTTTCTCGCCGTCCGGCTGCCCTCTCCTCCCTCTCTTTTATTCTCTTCAAACATGACAACGCGATCTCTCTCTCTCTCTCTTTCTCTCGCCGTCTGGCCGGCCAGTCTGTCGCAGTTGCACTTTGCTTGTGCGCTCGTGCCTGCGTGCGCGCGTGCGCGCTCGCCCGAAGTTTCGCCCGTCCAAACCAAAGCGCACGGTTCTGACTCAGAAAGCGCGCCCGGAAACAGCAAAAACGCCACGAAATGCGTCACATCCGCAGCCGCACGACCTACAGGTGCAAAAAGAAGCGTTGGTTTGGATCGCGCTTTAGGCCGGGCCGCTGCGTGCGCTGCGCCGCCATGGAGAGGGCTTCTCTGGTGGCGTTCTTTGGAAGTACGAGTCGTGAGAGTCAATGAGAGACTCGTTCCTTGAAATTATGACGCGCGCCAGCCAACGGGAGCCTATCGATCAGATCGCTGCTGCAGACGACAGGCTTCGCTCCACTGGGACAAGGGAAGGTGACGCATGGCGCGGCTTTCAAAAACTGATGACGTCGGTTTGCTTCATTGGATGGTTAATCAAGTGTATGCGTTTATCCACCTTATTTGTTTTAATATTTCTACTTTATTTACATTATCTTCTTTCTTTCCCAGCCACGATATTGCATCAGATTACCAGTTCGGCCGCCCGGTCAAAATGTTTCGAGATCCCTGCTCTCAATGGAAACGTCTCCCGCCTTTTCGAATTGACCTTTTTTTTCAATAGGTTTCTGCGCATGAGTACATCCCCTTCTCTGGCCTTCCTTCCCGCTTTGGCCATTTTCGGCCACAGCGGGAAGGAAGGCCAGGGAAGAGGATGTACGCATGCGCAGAAGCATACTGAAATGACCACTTCACGACCAGCATAATCGTTAAGGACGATTTCGTCTTTTTTTTATCTTGATTGGTATATGGGATATAAAGTGCAATGAAAACCAGTGCAATGACACGATGCTAATGTTTACTGAGGGGAGGGAGACACGTTGGCCTGCCCTCCACTTGAAGTTTGCAGATAACCTCTCCAGATGGCGCTCGTCACTCGAAAAGTGTCAATTTCTCTTCCAACTTCGATTCTCCAATCCTTTGAACAACGCTTGACTATACAAATATGGCCTCAATTTCTTTAAATAAAAATTAATATATCTCTATTTTGCTTTACCTTAAGACTTACTGGAGCGGACGCCGCGAGCCACCCCGACCAATCCGGCGCGCACCAGTCACCTATAGCTGTGTTTGGAGATTTATGTTTGTCTTTTGTCCCTCTTGTTCCCCTTCTCCAGGGATCACTTTCGTTAACTATGGCATGCTTGACATTTATCAGAGATGGACGAATAATGCTTCGAAACGAAAAGTGCTGCATCATTTCTGCAACTTCGACACTGCAAATAGTCTGTGTGTTGTGGCTTTCTTTGCGATGCTAAACTGGTGAGTCACTCAGTGCTATCCAATTCGAAGCACTGTGCGCCCATCCCCATTAGACGCAGGCAGCGACACGTGCATTACAGCCAAATACCAGGCAATTTCTAAGTGGCTCGTGATTGGATCTGGTGGTCCGCAGCTTTCGCCTTTGGTCCATCGTAGGGTGAGAAAAGTATAACTCGTTTTCTTTTTCCTTTTTTTTTTCCAAGAACCTCTTTAGCTTCTTTTTAAGCGAGAGTAATTGTAATTGTAATCGATTATACTTTTTTCGAGTAGCGTGCACAAGGCTGCACAACATTAGATTGGCTTTGTAGGCTCGTATCCGACGCGGTCATTCGTAAGGTCAAAGGGAGCATGGCCTTAGGCATAACAGGCTGTTAATTGATTGCTTCAAAATATCTTGGTAATCAAATATCTTCCACGAGATGCCCCTAAGAAAATCGAGTAAATTAGTGTTGTCACGAGAGTATTGTTATAAAATATAAGGAAAATGTTTTGAGTTAAAATCTGATCGCGCAGACGTGTTTTCCAACTCTTCCCGTTATCAGTGAAATTATTCTTACATCTGAGGGTCAAAAGCACCTGTCCTACCTGCACTGTTAGTTGTTTTCGGTCTTTGTTTTATTTATTTTTTATTTATTTCTTTTTTTTATTTAGGAGGGTTTCAATGATAAAAAAAAAGTTTGTGAAAGTTATTTTGAATTGTAGAAATTTCGTCATAGAATGCTTTACACGGGTCATAAAAATCGCTTTGGTTGTGTCGTTAACATAGGAACCGGGGTGATCTTAACCCGTGACTGAGGCAGAAGAAATAAAAGTGTACAAATCCAGAAAAAAAAAAAAGAACGTCTCAAACAACGTCTCAAACGGCTTCAGATGACGTCTGTCCCTCTATTTTTTTCTAAAACTGAAAGTATTTTTCTCCTGCCCCAGTCTCGAGTTAATATCACCATGGCAAAATTCCACCAGCTCGATTGTGCATTAACTCTGCTTTCGTTCAGAAAGAAACCAATTCTTTTATACCTCATCGGCGACCTTGAGACTTATTTTTCATTATGAAATACAAGGGTCGCGAGTGGATTGGACTATTCATGAATAGTTAAATAAAGCATGCGAAGTATTACCTATTGCCTTCGTGTGCAAAACGTTGCGTACGTTTGCATGTACTGGAAGCACTTGAGATCGGAACCGATCGACTGCGTTTCACAACACCACGGCCTCCAGGTCAATCGTTGCATAAGCTTGATTAGGAAAATTTCAATAAATTTCAGATGCATCGGAACTCCATTTGACTTTAGAGAATCATACCAGCCCTTGTCGCAACGGTAGTTTTAGCCTCGCAGTCTAACCTTCTTCAAGGTCAAGTCATGTGCAATGCACATACGTCACAAAGAAACGGGGGGGGGGGGGGGGGGGTAGTGTTTGTGAGTGTGTGCGTGCTGAAGCATAAGCGTGTGAAATACCAAACCAAAAGCTGCATGCGTGGGCTTTTGATAAAAGCTCCATTTGCAATTAATCAAGCGCTGTTAAAAAAAGTGCAGGATTGATTTATCAGTCGTCAAATCTGAGACTACGAGAAATATTGGTGGCGTGATAATCGATAACACGGCGTTCCACAAGATATCCGACCACAGGCAAGGATTGAGCACCCGAAGGCTCACACACACACACACACACACACACATAAATACATAATACATACATACATACATACATATACACATACATACATACAGATTCAACACCCACACATACTCACGCAGGTATACACGTACACACACACACACGGACGCGCGCCCAAACACATGCTCGCAGACCACACACACACACACACACACATAAACACACCCATTCACACACACACACACGCACGCGCTCGCACGCACGCACACACACACACACAAAAAAAAACGCAAGGCGATGGTGGATTCACTGCGGTCGATTTGTTTAGGCGAGCGATGTTACAGAGAGAAAGGTTTCGAATGCTGTGATGCTGCACTTCTGTAGGTGCTTCGGCTGCGATACATTCGGGATTTCACCAATTGCATATCGTTTAGTGCGCCAAAATAAAACTAGTACGCGAGTGTAAAAAGCCTCAAGCCAAGGGAGAAGGAAAAGACGTCTGCGCATGGACAGTGGAGTCACGTCAGAGTTGAGTTGGTCTATAAGGTTTCATAAAAAAGCATCGCAACGTATTTTTTCTTTTTTTTTAACTTTGCACCGCCGAGAACAAATTTCTTGACGTTAAATAAACTCCGAAAAGAAAAAAATTTAAACAGTCTGGTTGGGACACGCTTCTCAAAAAACTAATTTCGCTCAAAACAAAAAAATTTAGAGCAATATTGGTGGTCTTTAAAAGTGGGAACCCCGCAGAAAAAAAATTGACAAAGGATGAGCCAAAGAAGTGCACGGACACAGCGCTGACTATCAACTGAAAGATTAATTTTCAAGCGAACCAGAAAATAAACACCGGAAGCAGACAAAAACGTATACCAATCAAGACACAAAAATACGTCCCGATAAACAAGACTTCTACTACGTCGTATCTCTTTCGCATGGGCTTGCCAATGTACTTGATCAAAAGGACCTCGTCAGCCCCCAAGTGCACCGACGGTACGCTAACACATTTCCCTTCCCCTTTTGATAAAATAAAAAAGTGACCTCTTCATTCTCTCTGGCGCTCTTATTTTTGTTACGCGCCAGGATCGTCAAGTCATTGAACATCGTTTCATCATACGCGTAGTCCAGACTCCAGAGCAATGGAGAGTGCCGCATCCCAGGACCAATTACGGATTTTAAATGCTCCAGTACACTGTACCATCTACCATTAATGAACTAATTAAAAACGATATTCACATAAAAATATGTCAAATAACCAAATTAGACAATTGTATCTTAACAAGAGATAATATCTTAGAATTTATATTTTGTTCATGGTATCAAAAGCTGTATCATGTTGTGTCTGTTCTTTTTTTTTTTCTTTTTTCGCAAGTGTTGACTAATTTGTTTAAGTCTGTATGGGAGGCAGGTATCTGTCAAGCTACGCAATGTAGCTTTTTTTCCCGTCTCCTTCTCCAAACTGGAGTCAATAAAGATGAATTGAATGGAAAAGTAACCTCTAAGTGGCCAGCGGGGGAGGAATGATGTTCAATTGGAATGTTTTTCACTTTATACGAGCTTACTACTGGCACTAGTGGGACTCAAGGATACTCGCACGCAACGGAGTCAGGAGATGTGCACGGAGCAGACGAACTTCCACGTCTTGTGGTCGCGGGCAACTTTTTGCTAAGCGGTCAGAGGTGTCTGCTCGAACGCTGACTAAAGCTCCACACGCGCACCCATTTTCTCATCGAAAATTCCCCCAAAAAGTTGTCCACGAGCTTAGTAGATTTTCTTTTCTTATTTAAAAATCCCCCTACAAACAGGTGCGAACAAAGAAATGGAGACCGTTGAGTGGAAGGAAACCTGTCTTGACTCGTTATCCCTTGTGAACACTTCGTCTTTTTGCTGGGGTTTTCGCTTCCCTGTGCCCGTGGTCCGATCCCAGCCCCGGTGTTGGCCAATTCCTCAAGGACCGCGCCAGTAAACGAGTCGAGACAGACCCCTGTCTCCTTAGCTCGTTAGGCAGAGTGCCGTCCCGCTCGCGTCCCTTCTTGTTCTCAGTGTCCCGCTCCGGTACCGAATCCTCGAGGGGCTCTTCGGTTGAGACAGCGCCGGCCTGGTTCGCTTACTTTCGTGTGGGTCGACGTCGAGCACGGCAACAGACGTCGAACACCGGCACGTGGCAGACCTTTATGTTTCGCGTTAACCTGTTCCGCGTCTACGCAATGATATGGGACTCCAGCGGCCGCTAGCAGATCGTGGGCGCGGTGAAGTTAGCAGAGACTGGCAGACGGAATCTTGTGGACTTCGTTCATCCTTAACTTGTAGCAATATTGGGTCGGAATATCCCTCATCCTACGCAGTAGTATTGACACTAGTGTGACCTAATTAGATTGAAGCACGCTGCTGTGTCTTGGTTGGTGTTTGCCTGGAGTAAGTGAGTTGTGTGTATCTTTTTATGGCGTATAAAGTTAGCCCCAAGGTGCGTTGGTGTCTTCACTGTGGATGAGAAATCTATATGTAGTGAGTCTAGGGTTCCGTGTTTTCGGTGTTTATTCTTTTTTATCGAATTTGGGGGTTTGTTTCTTCGAGGTTTAATTTTTCCCACAGATGTGGTGTTTTTGTGTAAATTGGTTTAAGTCATAACCAATTTATACAAAAAAACACCGAATATGCAGAAAAAAAAATAACTTGTAAAAACAATACCCCCCAATTCGTAGAGAAGAGAAACACCCCGGAAACACGGAATTCTAGTAGTGACGTCGTTACGGCCCTCATCCAGATGGGCAGGGGAGGAAATTGAACCGAGCATCTCAGGCTTTTGAAGCGCTAACATTCGCTCCAGGTGCTCCCAGCTACTATATGTTATAACTAGGGCCCGGATGTTAAGACATTTGCCTATAAATTCTTATATATGCCTACATAAGACCTTTTAAAGTTTGCTGGCTTTTATTTTTTGTGTGTGTCTAAAAAGTACCTTTTTATTTGCATTTTCACACAGACTGCGCCCATTTATAGGCTCATATTTCCTGTTATGACAATCCAGCAGCTTTGAATTATTTTGTCCTTGTTCATTTTCCCGAGGAAGAAAGCCCTCAGCGCCTGCTGTCTCTGTTCCTGGCCACTTGCTTGTCTGACATTAGGACGACCAGCACACGGCGGCGCTCGTTTGCTTCGATGCGCGAAGAGCTCTGGATGCGTGGGATAGGCAATGCTTCCGCGGCCAAACTAAAACCGTTCAGCGTGCAATTCTGACACGCGTTAGAAAGCCGACCTTCTTCCTTCTCCCGTTGGATGACAGGGAAGACGACGGCGTCCTCAAAAGACGACCGCCCTTGTCTTTCCAGAACTAGCACTCACGGCTCCGGTGTCTTGGGCGCACCGCCATCACGTCCCGATTCAACAGGAGAAGGGGGGGGGGGGGGGGGGGGGGGGGGGGGGGGGGCCCGGGGCCTAGGTTAACGCGTTCCAACGCAGGGCACTGTTTCTCGTTATACTCTTTTCGGGCTTTTTAGTTTGATATTGTGAGCGCCGTATATGGCTTCGCTTTGAATCCTTATCTATGGCTCTGAATGACCACAGCTTTCATTAGTTTCGCCGCCGTAAGTTTTCTTTCCCGCTCTGTGTCGTCGGCTGTCGCCAAGGGCCTTGTGGGATATGCTTGGATAATACGCAGAGCGCTTGGGAGCAGCCTCTCCTCCTCCTTTTTCTTTTCCTTTGCGCCTTTTTCTCTTTTTCTTCTCGTCCATCTAGAAGAAGCGCAACCACGAAGCCAGACGAGCTTTTCCCCTTCTTTGCCTGTCCTGGCGACAGTCGGCATTGTCATACGCTTGCGGTTCATTCGCTCGTTTTCCAAGACGCAGAAAAAAAAAAAGCTTCACCAGCCGGTCGGAGTAGGAGATAGATTGCGGAGTTTGGAGGCGTATTTACAACGAACAGCACTGTTTTTTTGTTTGTTTTTTTTTTGTCCAAAGTATGCGAAACGTCAGTTTTTGGTAAGAAACGATGCCACGGCGCTCACCACCTAGCAACCAAGAAGCACATCGCAAGTACGAAACAGAAGACGAAGGGAACGCCGTAACTTCTGGCAGAAGCGTTTAGTGCACGCTCCGACGGAAAGGGATCCCAGGTCCAACTTGCCAGAAACAGCGTCTCAGCTGAGGCTGGAGGAAAGAAAGCACTGCCAGAGTCAGCGCATGAGGTGAGCGACGAGACTCAAAGCGCGTCTCAAGACGCTTGCGCACCCCATCCTTTGCAGTGCTTTTTTGACCGAGTTTCAGCTGAGACGCTGCTCTAGCAAGCCTAAGCAAGCCGACCCAAATTCCGCAGACAGTCTGCAAGGCATTTTGTCTGCAGATATAAAGCTAACACACGATGGTATCCGTACATATTTAGAAAGTACACCAAGCAACATGTTCCCGACAAGTCAACTCTCCGGAAACTATATGCGAAGGAGTGAAACGAGACGACTTACACCGAAATCAAAGAGATCGGGGATAACATCTGGGTGTCAGTCGGTGAAACCACGAATGCCAGCGGCCATTACGTGGCCAACTCCATCATTGGAACAATGAAAGCTGAAGAAGCCGTAACTCCAATCTTACTGAACAGAGAACCACTCAACTGTTGCACGTTCCTTTACCGGTTATCTGGAGCTTTTGTCGCCCGGAAATACTGAGTATCAGAAGGTTCTCTGCTGTTTGTCGTGGATGGGGCATCCTACATCTGCAAAGCTGGTAAAGAACTTAAAAGTTTTTTTTTTTTTTTCCCAAGATGGTTCACTTGACTCGTCTTGTGCACACCATGCACCGCGCTGCCCAAAGGATCCGTGTGGCCTTCCCTCAAGGGAATTTGCTGTTATCTAATACAAGGAAAGTATTTTCGAAGGCTTCGTCGGGAATTGCTGCTTTTCGAAGGGCTGCACCTGATCTTCATTTGCCACTCCAGGACATTTTAACTCGGTGGGGCACGGATAACTGCAATGACATACAATTGTCGGCACTTCCGCTTACCGAAATCTATGCTTGAGCAAATCCCAGGCGACGCTGTGTCCGTTACTGTAGCCAAAGAGATGTTCAGTAGGGCGGACGTAGAAAGAGATATTGCATGCATGAACGCGAATTTCTGTACGTTGACGCATAGCATGACGAAATTGGAGACAATTGGAAAATAAATTAATCATTGAAGACTGTCCAGCATATCTAAGAATCACTTTAGCATCTGGCAGGCAAGGGCACGACTGCTATCAAGGAGATGGAGGAACTGATAAACACAAATCGAAGACTTGCAACTTTGCTGAAGATAAGATATCAGGAGTTTCGTCCTTTATAGAGAACAGGAAAAGCTTTAAGTTTGAGAACATGACAATGTCGTTTATTGTAGCTTGCCTTCACGACAGGAAATAGTTTTGTATCGAAACATTGACGTTGGATTGGTGCAAACCAGATTTTCATTATAATTGCAGTAAGATGTTTTTCTACAAACTCGGTTTGGCTTGTTTGTAGTATTCTTTTATTTTTAAAATAGGGAAAGCTTTTTCCTTTTGTAGTATAAAATACGTAAACAAGGAAATAAAAAAGTGGTTATATATGAAGCTTTTATGTTGCACTGAAATCGATAAAAGCGGTACCATCTTCATTCTGTCTGTTTTATGGAATGGCGACTATTTTTGGTTTTTTTAGTATAAATGCCTGCCTATTTTGAACTTTTTTACTGCCTAAACATCCCGGCCCTAGCTATAACCTAGTTAACTATTACTCTTAACTATCCTTACGCCAACGATCGTGGACATCTCCCAGCTGTCGTTAAGGTCAAGTAAGTTTTCCGTTGTTGCACGGTACATAAGCCTAAGAACCCCAGCTAAGAAGCGCGTTAAGGGACATTGATGAACCCGAAACGAAATAAAAACTGATACAACTTCATTCTTGTTTTAAATAGCGATCCAAATTAATTAAATGCACACTTTTCATTTATTCAAAACGCCTAAAACAAAACAAAATAAACTTTCTTTTTGTTTTTAGAGTAAACAAACGACAATCAGAACTTTTCACGCGAATTCAAGCAAGATGGGTACAACGAAAGTCTTATCAGCACCGACATTACGATGGCCGCTTTCGCCGAGCTTTAACTTTCGCGACGTGCCATCATGGTGCCTGGAACGCGTCTCCGACTGGTGTGTTTACCACGTCCAGAAAAGCGGTCCCTCGATTTCCGCCTGATGACGTCACAGAAATGTCATGCCGTCACCAGCCGCGATCCTGGCGGCGTCCCAACAGCTGTGGTGTACGTGGCAGACGCCTGTCCTGCTGCAGGTGGCTCTCCAGAGTGGCAGTCTACGGAAGTTTGAGTTGCCGGAAGTTGGAACGCCATGACGACAGCGACACTCGCGTTCGGTTGTGCTGCTCGGAGCTTCTTGTTAGCATTTCTACGACCAACCGCCAGGATCGTGACATGCAACATTATGACACTCCGGCTTCTGTGACGTCATTTGTTGCCACTTTGGCAACACTTTTGATGTATGGGCAGCATAGGACGCTAAACGCACCAGTCGAAGACTCGCCCCAGGCACCATAGTACCGTGATCGTTCTAGCGGCTGCTGAGACCTCGAATCATACCTCTTCTGACAATATTTGCTACCTACGGTATACTTTCTAGATACCTCCCGCAATCTTCCGCAACTGTAAGTGCTTCGCTTGCGCTCAAGTCATGCGGCGGACGCCGCCATCTTTAGCTCTATTGGGGCGAACTTCCCCTCACTAAAAGTCCCCTCAGTTATACTCTTTTTCACCTTATGTTGTACCGCAGCGAAGTCTAGAAGCGCGAGCTCGTAGCTTTGGCCAGTGCCCTTAAAAGAACGGTAAACCAAAATTCGGATTTAAAAAAAAAAACAAAAAAAAAAACAATGCAGTAGATGTGGGCGGGACGCTACAATTCCTACAACACTACTCGTAAGGCGATATCTCGAATGGACGGCCTAATTTTCGGAAAATGAGGTCTAGATTGAACCAGGCCGACGAGGCGCGTGACGTGAAGATATCTCGTTTCCTCCTCTCTTCGCTTCGCCTCCTCAAGGCGGCGAGGCGAAGAAGACGCGAGGCCGTTCTCTCTCCTTCTCGGAAAAAGATGACGTAAATATTTCTGTCAAAAACGCCTCCTTTAAAAAAAAAAAAAAAAAAAATACGGTCATCCGTTTGAGATATTGCTGTATGAGGGATGTTTTGGTGTTTATAGCATGCCATCGCACGCTTTTGCCGCGTGTTTTGTAGAATCCAGATTTCCATTCAGCATCCCTTTAACGCACGAGAGCTTGTGCCGCCGAGATCCGCCCTAGAGCAAGGAGCTCGTGCTTGTAGCCTTTCCTGCGGTATCATCAAATGGTGAAATAGAGCATAACTGAAGTTGGCCAGCTCAGTTGAACTCAATGATCGTTAGCGCCTCAATGACAGTTGACGCCCCCTTGTAACTCCGGCCGATCGCGTTTGAGTCAATTGTCATTTGCTTAATGACAGTTAAGAACGCTAGTGTAACTAGGGCATTACCCAACGTTACCAGACTTCCTGAGTTGTAGAACTCTTATACGTGTTCTACAGAATACACCACAGTGGCCATAGCAGCCGTCGCCCAGGAGCGGTGGCGCGTCGAACGACGGATGGCCGCGATCCAGCGGGAGGCGAGGTATGAGAGGAAAGTGGGGTATACTGCTCATTCAAGGAGAGTCTATGAACAGTTCCGTAACTGAACTAATCTCGTAACGTTGGTGTTATCACACTTGGACACCGAATCCTTTTGGCGTAGAATTACGCCTTTCTGCGCGCTTGGGACGGGGTGCAAAGAGGTCGATGTCACGAAAACTTGTTCATTGAAGTGATGTCACACAGATAACACCGGAGCGCCGACCGAATTAGACCGAATATACCTTTCGCCATACTACCAGAGCCGTGTATACAGAGGGTTTGGTCAATAGGAGGCGCGGGCAGAGCCAAGGCGCGCACCAGACGCAGAAAGTGGGCTAGACATGCACCCTTGGCTAACCAGAAGCCTAAAAGAATATCTAGCGGCGGTAGCAAGTAACGTTTTTGGTCCAAGGTATATGTTGGAATATGGTTTTAATTAGCGCGTAAGAGTGAAGTGTAGTAACCCTTTATGGTTGAAAACAAGGTGCACGTGATGTTTAGATCATGATCACGCAGAAAGACGTGAGAAACGAACGGGCCGCTCAACTCTGTTTTGCTCGGGCAGAGTGTGACCGCTCGGACGGCAGGTTCCCGGCCCTCGGCGCTTGGCATACGGATTATATCGATCGTTTCGCTAGTCACACTCTTGCACCATGATTTTGGATGACCATGATTGAAACATCACGTGCACACTATTTTCAGTCACCGAGAGTTACTCCGACGCACTTATCAGGTTTGTTTCTCGCGACCACCGCCAGGGTATTATTTCCGGCATCAGGTTGGCCACATTCGAATTTGTGAAGACGCCCTGGAACACGCCCAGCCCGCTTTTGACCAATGGCGCCTCCTCATTTGTCTCCTATTAGCGGTGAGATGTTCTGGTGGCGCACTCTTACGGTTCCCTCTCGTGACGTCATCACCTTATGAACATGACGTTCGGTGGTGTTTCTAGTTAGCATGTTGGAAGCTTGAAATCATTGCACTCTGAAACCAACGTTGCGAACACCGCCAAAATTGAAGTTCTTTCATTACTCTTATTTCCGTCCAAGAGAAATCCTTTGCTGACGTCAAAGTCAGCATTCGGCCAATCGTGGAAGACCGATCACAGCGACGTTTTCGATCGCGCACGTCACCAATACTTCCCAACGAATGGCCAAACTCTTTACATGGGGGGGTGGGGGGGGGGGGGGGGGGGGGTTGTCGCCTTTTTTACCATCCTCATTGTGTGTAAAATGCAAAGCAGCCGCTGCGACGAGGAAAGGTCGTGCTTTGATGTTTTCATTTGTGTCAACAGAAGGAAGTCGGTAATCACTGGCAGCTGAAGACAGGTCGAACGCATTTTCCCATGATTATTACGCACCCTACGTTCATAACGCAGTCTAACTCGATAATAACAAATTAAAAATCAAGAAAAAACCAAGTGTTAAAAACGAGCAAGAATGGAACCCCCCTCTCGAAAAAAGAAAGCCGTAAAAGAATATTTGAAGGAGAAGGAAAATGGTTGAAGGAAATGAAAATCTCCGAAGAGAAAAGAGAGGGAAATGAAATGCACAAATTATATGTTTGGAAATGCATTAATTGTATGTTTGAAAATTAGCCTTTAATCGTATTTTCCAAACATGAATTTTACATACCTTATTTGCATCTCTCTTCCTTTCTGACATTTCCCTTTTCTTCAATAACTTTTTCTCTCCTTCCAAGATTTGCGGACGTCTTTGAGCGGGCGGTTCTGTTTCATTCTTGTTCGTTGCTAGTTGAAAAATGTCGTGTTCTGAGCTACTTCCTATAAGTTTATTATTTTCTCTGTAGACGAGTTAACGTACACCGTCACCACACCTGGCTTGCATTGGCGCCACATCAGCTTTAATTGTGATGGCCTTGGTGCTGAGCGCTTACCTTCTGCAACGTACTTTTTGGGTCATGGCGTTTCCCTTCAAGAATTAAGTCAAAGTTGCCACGACCATGTTGCAATGTCGTAAGGTGCAAGCCATGTGCCATAAGCAACGCTTTGCTGTCCTTACCCTCCCCATGACCGCAGAGGCCAGTGTGGTGCGTCCTTCGTTGAACGAGTGAATCCGGTCAGTTGCCTCTTGGCACCAAAAAGTGGCTTTATTCACATTTAAAAAAAGAAAACAGGCCCATAAAGACAGTCGAAAATCACAGCGTATGGACGAGAAGAACATCGTTATAACGGGGCAAGAGAAACTTGCGGGTGTGGAGAGAGGTTGCATGGCACGAGCGAAGACCTGCCTCCTTGGCGGAGGCCTCGCGAACATGGCCGGGGAATCCCCTCCCCCCTCGACCAACTTCTGCGACACACTCACTTGCTCCGCTTACTTGTGGAGACGATAAACGTGCTTCGGTGAAATCAAAACAAAAACAATTAAATGAACACAAACGTGGACAACGATGGAAGAAAGAGCCTCCCTCAGGCAGTACAGGTGGTACTCACTGGACTCCATCCTGGAGCGAATTTTGACCAGCGCTTGCTCAGAACGTGCTCCAAGTTATCGTCTGCCAATCTTGGCGGTTTCGGAATGTACACAGCAAAGTGCTGTGGCACGTCATTTTCGGCACGCACTAGAACCACTAACGGACGCTTACAGGATCGGCGCTTTATTCTCTGATCTTGTTCTGCGCGACGCTATTTTGGTATTCGCACACTGTACCAGAAAGCTCGGGAAATATTGCTTCGCTCCGCCGCGGACTCTTCTAATATTTTTGGAAGACAAAAAGACTTCCTTGCGATTTTCAATAAAAGGTTACTAAAGCTGGCAACAATAATTTTAAGCACCAAGATGGCGCGAGTGACGTCACTCAGAAACGTATTTTGCTGAGTGACTCCAGCACGCACTTAGCAGCAGCGGACCCAGCCATGGAGGCCAGGACGTGGCACCTATACACACGAATACCATAGACTAAGGAGATTGCACCGAAACTCTGGGCCGCAGTTCTGTGACACGGTGACTTCTAGAGTCACCCAAACGATACCCAGCCCCAGTAGAGCAACTCTACAAAACTCTACGACCACTGCGAGTTCTCTTCTGGTGGCCTCGTCTCCATAGGATCACGTCTGGTAAACAGACTTTCTCCGCCCCACAGACTGCCGCAGTAAAGGCAAAATCATATATGCGTGAGCCTACCCTACGTGAGCCTAGCTCAGCAGTGTGCTTTTGTTTGTAAGAGGGCTCGTGCATAAGAGGCACTTTCTAAAGCCACGCGCTCGTGCCCATGCCTCTGCCTTCACTGCAGACGCCTGTAAGATTGATATAGAAATACCCAGTCGTTTTCTCGAGGTCTGGGCCGGTTTGCTGGTAAATAGGTGTATCGTTTCCGCTGGTTTTAAAAGCCGCAAGTAGAATTTAGAAGTCACGTGACCGGCTCTGCGGGGACTAGAAAACCAAAGGTACTCTGGTAATCGTATTTGTGTACTTTAAAACCGGTATGAAGAGTTTTTTTGTTTGTTTTTTTTCTTTGTGGAAAAATTGGTTTTAGCGAAAATTAAAGAAAACGACAGGCACGGTTGCGTCTGCTAAACGGAATCGGCTGGAACGCCAGGTACTTCCTCTCCAAGAAGCAGGCGACGTGATTACAGAACCCTTCTTGCCTACAATCCAAAGTAAACCGGCCCTGATGGTGTCCACACACACAAGAACGTGTCATCATATCCGTTGCTTTCATCCCAGTCTATGGTATTTAGTGTGCACCCTGCTCGGAAAGGCAAGAACACGAAGCATAAAACCAGCAGCAAATCATTTTGACAACCCCTCTCCCTCTTCGCGTGCCATAGCAAAATACACGTACAAATCGAACACATACCAGAATACAAGTACGACAGAAATCAACAGGATTGACTTATAAATAATTACGTGCAGAAACAAATCACACTCGGTGTTCACCCGAAAGGTTATTTGCATTGCGTCCCTTTTTGCAGAACACTACATGCCATTCTCATACGAGGCGCGTGAGGACTGCTACCTACGCGTCATTATTGTCCATTCTGCACACGTGTATTAGCCACGCCACGTGTAAAGCACATCGAGTTTATAACGACATCGCATCGCTCTACACCTTATTTACACATATATGAGTAACTGTACATTGTTTGGTTCGTGGTTTGCATAAGAGGGAAGTGGACAGCTGAAGCGGTCCGCAAAGACGAAGCTCTTTATCATGTACATATAAACGGAGTTTCCAGTTGAATGTGCACGCTTAAAAGGTGTAGCGCTAAACGTACACCGAATAGAACGTTTTAGCTTGGCGTTGACGTAGTACCGCTACCGTTACCACCGTACTCGGACCGGTGTTGAATCGTAAACGAAATGTGACACCAATAGAGAGTTTTAGGAAACCCTTGTTCCACATCCGATGCAGTACGATGGGCAATCGTACAAACTGCACATGTGCGAGACTTCTGCAGTAGGCGCAGTCCGTACCGGAGGGCCCGTCGCTCTGTATCGAATGGGAAAGAAACGGTTCCCTAAGACTCCCTCATAACTGCCACCTTCCCTATCCTATTTCTGTTTCAGCAGCAAAGTATAAGTTGACGTTGGACTAAGACGTTTACATCTGGCTCCGGCAGAGAGATCCAGATGACCGTACTACGATAGAGCTATGCTAAGACGTTCTATTATTTCTTGGTGTAGACGTAGAACCAAATAGGCACCGAAAGTTTGACTGGAGTGTTCGGCGTTTATTTTGATTTTACTCCTGGCGAATCAACGTAGGAGGTAGTTATTTTAGTGTGTAATGTAGTGCTGCTATTTCTCTAAATTTCGCACACCACTGCTCGTTTCTTATCACAGTTTTTTCTACTAGTTTTGTTCCTCGTAGTTAAATGTCCGCCTATTTATGACGCCGATCGGTGTAAAACAAAATGAACGCCGAAAAACTGAAAACAATCTACATCAATTAAGTGTCACGTGAAAAACCAGACGACAAGTGACACGAAGCTTATGTGCACGAAATTGTCTCTGTCAGCGTTTTCCTTTTGCGCAGGCAAACACTATTGGTGAAGGTATTTGGCTCTCCTGTTTCGATGTTCGCTGCTTTTCCGGACTTGCCACAATTCGAGAGCGATTCTTTAGAAAAACGGTATTTGTGTTCCCCGTAGAATTTTGGTGTTGCAGTTTACTTAGATTACAGGCCAGTTTTGGAGTGTATAAAGTCTTACGACACATTGGTTTTATTGTGGAAATAAATTAACGTAGTCATGCGGGAGATGCAGATTCAATAGGCTCGAAAATGTTCTTCTGTGAAACCTAGAAAGACCTGTCCGGAATAACAAAGGAGTCTCTATGTTTGATTTGTAAGGAGACTCGAAATATAAAGCACCAAAAAGCTTTTTCCAACGGATTTTTTTGGAGTGCCCAAGCCCCACACCGGTGACGCTAAAGATTAATGCTCTAAATCGAGCGGTGTAGGCGATGTCACCTTGGCACATCAGTCAAGATTTGTTATTCACCGAGTCCACGGAGTCCGCTCTGCGCAAGATCGTTGTAGTATTCGTTGAGACGGACATAGGTAGATGACAGATTGGAAGCCGTCGCGGGAACATTCGCCTTGCACACCGGGGAGACATTGAGACTTGGGCCGCTCTTGGACGGACCAACCTGCGATCGGTCGTGCAGTCGCTCTGCCGGACGCAAAGTTCCACGGAAGCACGCATGAAGTAGCACACAGCATGGATTCATACACACCGTATCTAGCGATGCCATGCAAGAGGCACATTTGTGAGAGCATTGTGGAAACCTTGGCAGGGTGATGGCTTCGGGACTTCCTGTTTTCCCTCTTCACGACCAGATGGCGTTGGAGCCTGATTTTGGGCACTGATGAAGGTTGGCCCTAAGGTCGCCGGTCACGGTAGCTCGAATATATTTTGGACCACTCCATCAGAGATCGGATCACTTGAGAATTTAGTGTCTACTTGGCAAGCATACGGAAAGTCTGATCACGTCTTCTTGGTGCATGTCGAATTCCTGGTGCGAGTTGTATCTCTCACTCTCGGGGAATTGTTGCGGACGCCAAGCTCTCTCCGATGACTCCATCAAAGAACCTTCGTTTCAAAGTTACGGTAGAAACTAAGATGACAAAAGAGGCAGATTTTCCGCATCGGAGTGATTTTTATGGTGTGACAAGTCATTGATGAAGCCTAACCTTGAAGACTGTATGTAGGTGACGTGCAGCACACCACGAACCCATCTGTTGAATAATCTGTCTCTTGTAGCTTCGGTAGCAGGCGTATTGCGGGTACGAACGCAGTGGACCCGCGCCTAGAGTCCACAGTTTCGAAGCTCTTCTTGTAGTCCTTGTTGATGCTACGGCGAATGAGCAGCACCCTGAGTTGCCAGCAAGACGAAGCTCTCGAACGAATACTTGGCCTTGGCTTTCAGGGCGGAGCCGAGGCCTAGGACACGGCGCAACTGTTTCTCTTGAGCAGTGTCTTGTCCTTGATGCTAGGACTGGTTGGGTAGACGGGCAAGGAACGCCTCCTCTTGTTCACTGCGGCCGTGTTCAGTTCGTAAGGGATCTTGGCTTGCACCAAGAGCTCCTTGAATATAGACAAGATGTTCACGTTGTCCTTGGCAGACGCCTCCACGAAGCCATGCTCCCAGTCTATGGAGATCATGGTTTCGGCAACTTCACGACGAACCCGTCTCCTGCGAGAACAAAAACGTGTATTATGGACATGTTATAAAAACAAAATCTGTGCCTGCCCTTTTCACGTTGCTTGTCCAAGTACGCTATTTCTAAATGAGATTTTTGAACACAAACTGAAAATAACAGTGCCTATGCACAAACGCACGGCTCTGACGTGATGCCACTGCGATGGCACTGATGTCGGTGTGGCGCATGCGCAAGACGCTTCACTCCATTCCAGTTTGGTTTCTACTCAATCAGAGTGCCTCACCCCGTGTGGGCAAACGCAGACTTGATCATAGAGAGAATGCTGGTGTACAGCAGCACACGTGCGCACATAAACCTGTGGCGCGGTACACGTGCGTTCCAAGCGCCGATATAAAAGCTTGAAAACGCCGCCGCGTCAGAGTTTTCTGGGAACCACGAGGCCACCGCCGTAGTTGCGCTCTCCGGTTCGTCATCTTCTGATACCGGCTTCCAGGATTCCAAAGCGAAAGTACCAAGTAGAAATAATAAAATAATGCATTCCTTTGCGGCATCTTGACATATTTTACGTCGTGTTCCACGATTGCTAATTCCTTACTCAATGTTTTCAGCGAAACCCACAGGTCCGTAGTAATAAACGTCTTAGCGCTACACGCACAAAGTCATAATAACGCAGAATGTGTTTTTGCTCAGTCCGTAGATTTGTGAGTAGGCGTGTTAATGCTCGTTAGTTTTCTTTAAAGCCGGGGTCAAACTGCTTATACATCTTACAAAAGACAGTCTGCAAACAGATTCGAACGCGAGTCATCGCGAGATCCGTGCTTCAAATGCCACATGGTAACGAGTTCGAGGAGAAGCTTGGCACGCGGCATTCGAACTGCGCGGATATCGCGGTGACTGATGTGTCGCACACTGTTTTTTGTCTGATGTATAAGAAATGTGACCCCGGCTTTAGGGTTGTGCGCACAGAAACTCACATACACACATGTATAAGGGCGGAACAATATACCGTCTTTTTTCCCGCTAAACGCAGCTCAAAGCCTTCCGCGCCAACTTCTAGCAGTTTGCGCTTCTTCACGACGAACGTAACACGGCGAAAGTCCAAAACAAACTCAGATACTGCGCTAAAAAAAAAAAAAATTATGTTTAGTTTTACACAACCGCAGACTCGCCTCCTGGATACCAGTTAGGCCGTGGTGCTGGAGTCTCCACGTCACCTACCGAAGGACACCGAGGGGCCATAAATCGGACACCTGCTGTGTCATCGTTAGGCTGGGGCTCATGTTTGGTGACGTTCAAAACCAGCCAACACGGCCTTTTCATATCTTAAGTCGCAGCCACACTACAGATACATCATACAAAAAACAGTCTTCAGACACCGTCTTGAGGCTTGTTTTGTCCTTTTACGATGGCCTTAATTGTCACATTGGTTATACAAACAACAAAAAAAAAAGCTTTTCGTTGACACCAGGAGAAAACATGCCACAAACATACAGTCGAGACGTGCCCTCAGCTAAGCTCAGTCATAATGACCGCAGGAGAACAGGGCGTCTTTTGTGTGGCGTATCCGTCGATGACGCCGGACACATACCTGGCCGAAAGGTCACACTTGTTGCCGACCACGACAACCGGAGCCTGGGCGGAGCGGAGCTCGACGATCTGGTCGTGGATGCACCTCGCCTCCTCGAACGAGTCCGAGTCGTCGATGGCGTACACGAGCACGAAGGCGTCGGCCGTCGAGATGGCCAGCCTCCGCATGGCGGGAAAAGGGTAGCTCCCGCTCGTGTCCACGATGTCCAGCGTCAGCGAGGCCCCGTTCAACTCGTACTCGCCCGTGTGGAACTGCGCACGGGCCAGAAGGGGCCGCCATTAGAGGGACCGTGAAATCGCGCTCCCCTATGTGCCGGGGTGGAGAATAGAGGTATAGATCATTTAACCCGGGATTTAAATCACACCAGTTTTACTACGATCATTTAAATGGAAGCTGAAGAGGGTCTTAAGAAGAAAAAAAAACTAGTTGGATGCGAATTCTAGAGTAGTTTTATTCCTTGCATTTGAAAAATCACTTTCGTTTTCATCGAAGATGAAAGCGAGAAAAGACGAAAAACCTCCGTCCAGTCCGAGGTTTTTTCTCTTTTTCTGGCCTTTTGAAAATAGATCTTTTCTGACCTTTTGAAAATAGCGCGTGTGGGCAGCGCGTGTAATTGAAAGCTCCGGCACCAGATGGGGACGACTTTTTCTGTTCTTTTCTGAAAATAGCGAGAGTGGACAGCTTTGATTGGCGCTGAAGATACGCAAGAGGGGAGATTCCGAAAACTCCTTTTATTACGTAATGCTCCGGGAAGAAGCGGCTTCATATGTACTTTCAAAATGATTTTCTCCAGCCTCCGTTCCCCAAATGAAAAAAAAATAATAATAATAATTTCGATTTTCGTGATTTTTAAGGCAAAATGAAGACAATTTAAGTGTTTTTATTCAAACGTAGAACCGTTTCAGATCCCCTTTATATCGAACCTGTCCCGCAAAAATTAATTATTCCCCAAAAATATTTTTAAAGCATGAAATACTTTTTAACGTTACCCCTTAATTACAAAAGTTTTTCGTCCGTCCGTTCGTTCGTCTGTACGTGCATTTTCTGCTAAGTTTAGCGCAAAGAGTGGAGTCACGTAACGTCACGTGACCTATACACCTTGGAAAAATTGACGCCAGGTCAAATTTTCTAAAGAAAATTCACGTCTCGTGGCCAAAACATCAATTCAGTTTTGCCGCTAAATTTAGCGGTAAATGGACTTCACGTGACATAGGCACCTATTTACATACCCGCTAAGTTTAACGGGAAAATTCACGTCTCGTAAACCAGGCACAAATCCAGTTTCCGCGCTAAATTTAGCGGGGCAAATCGACGTCACGGGATCTCTGGAGTTCTCACCTCCTCGACGGTGGCGAAGTAGTCCACGGGGAACTCGTCGTACAGAAACTGGTGCACGATGGCCGTCTTGCCGACGCGTGCTCCGCCCAGCACAACCAGCTTGTACTGGTCCTTGACCGTCTGGCCCGCCTGGTCCTCCTGGGGACCGATGGCCGACAGCGGCGCCACCTGGCCCCCCGTGCTGGGCATGGCGCTGCGGGCGGGACCCCGCTCACGGGCAACGGGGAGGCACTGCGGGGACGAAATCAAAGAGGACGCCTGTAATTTTCTGAGACGGCATGACGCGCCTATTTTTTTCTTTTGTTAAGAGAATTTGTTTTAAAGACCGACGACCAGTTCGCGCTTTCCACGTTTCCCCACGCTTCCTCCACTCCCCCCTTCTACCCCGCCCACCGTTGCCTGTTTCCTCCTCCCCGATGGTGAGGAGGACCTTCTGCCTCTCAGAATCTCGAGTCCGGTCTTCGGCCTTTCACGAAAAGCCAACTTGAGACTCGGATCCCACCGCCGTATACCGTTCCGCCGTTAACTAAATTTAGCGGGCTAACGTCCTGCGAAATTCAGCGCTACGCCACTATGGGTCACGATTAAGACTGCAGTTCTCATTCTCCCTCCCCCTCCCCTCCCTAGAGGGTGAAGCCATTTAATCATTAAGTGTCAGCATTATTCAATACGCTGTTTATAGGTGCGATACGTGAAACCGATGAACGTTTTCCAGGCTACACAAGGTATAACTCTCAACAAAGGACGGCTCCACTCAGTTCCAAGTAGGTAGCGGTGTCTATACTTTCTTTTTTATTACAAAGGAGTGGCAGCGAGAAGCTCTAGTTTACAAGCGAGACCGTGTCATGAACGTATCTCAGTTCACGCAAAATTATCGGCGCACGCCGCTGAAGCAGCAAGCGAAAACACCTGGCTAGACAAGTAAAAGGCAGCTGCAGATGCTAGACGTAAACGTTATTCGCCATCATAAGGCTTGTTTATATATATATATATATATATATATATATATATATATATATATATATATATATATATATATATATATATATATCAACTAGTTTGCGTCTTCATTTATGAAGGACTAATTGCGCCTGTGGAAAACTTTTTTTTCCCTATTTTACGTTTACAGCTTCGTGTTGTGAGCGTTAAGTGCTGCGATTTTTTGTACACACTAGGGAATAAAGTGCTTCCTAGTACTTCGATATCTTCGTAAATTTGGCACTTAGTATTTTTTTGGTTGTAATTGTTTCCAGATAATTGACTAAGCGCTTCATCATACAAAAGATTTCACTCGTATGGCCAATTTCATCGCAATCGTAATTTGTGAACATGATTTGCTATATATGCTTATTTATTACTCCCGACTAAAACGCAAAATTATAATGGATTGGATTGCGGCCGCCTGTTTCGTGTTCTTGCCCCGGTATACACCAAAGCGAAACAGAACGGTGTAATTACTACAGCGCGTGTTAAACGACTAGCAAGTATTTCACGTGAACATAAAAAAATTTTTTTTTTTTTTTTGGTGGTGGTTGGGGGGGGGGGGGGGGGGAGAAGCATAATGAGATATTCTGCGATGCTTCCCAGCATTTAAAAGGGAAAAAAACATATTTAAGCGGCGGATTGCCGTGGCACTTGCCCGTAATGGTCCATCTATTTTCGAAATACCATCTGTAAACAATTTCGCTGGCGAATATTCTAATATGATGCTATTATCTACCGTAATAAACCGAAACGCGAAATATCTCTAAAAACCGCATAGCAACCGAAACAAATTATCATCGCTGTTTCGTTTTGACACCGAATAGGCGTCACTTTTCTTTGTATCGAACATCAAACAACAGGTATGCATGCAGGTGTACAGAAAAAAAGAAAAAAAATGGGCCGATATCGCTGCTTCCGCTACGCAGATTCTCGAAGAAAGGCGTTAGCATTTCGCACAGCGGTTACATAAAACACAGCATGGTGAATGCAGTCTTTCAGCACTTTTCGTCACGAGGTGAACATTCCCGAAATCCTTCTTCTCCCTGGTACAAGCGGGTCAG
This sequence comes from Ixodes scapularis, assembly GCF_016920785.2. NCBI lineage: Eukaryota > Metazoa > Arthropoda > Arachnida > Ixodida > Ixodidae > Ixodes > Ixodes scapularis. The sequence goes on along the minus strand of NW_024609881.1, from coordinate 50,002,595 downwards.
GTCACTTAGCGCGTGCACGAAGGGCGGCGCCCGCACAGGATTTGCTGGTTAAAGAGAGCGACGGCGTGGTGTAACACCTAGCAACCGAGGTGCAGTGGGGATGCGGGTCGGGGCGGGCCAAGGTGCCTTGATAATCTCTAACGTGCCATCCGCAGACTGTCGCCCCGAAGCAGCGTGTACGGGGGAAGCCTGGGTGGGTTAACGCACGCCCCAGTGATGCACCCGCTGTCTCCCACTGCTCGGCGCCGAAATGGGCGAAGGGGGTCGTCGCCGGCGATCTTCCGTTGCTAAGTGTTATGTCGCGGCATCGCTTCCTTTAACCAGCCAATCCGCTGCGGCCTCCGTTGCCATGCGTCCCATCGCCAAGCCTCTCGAGATATGCACCCCGTCGCCATCTGCCGGCGCTTGCAGAAGGTGTTTCCTAGCCAGTTTCCACAGCCAGAGAGGCTGCGGCGCCATCCCGTGGCGACGTCGCGAACTTTATATACGTGGGCTCCAAACTAGTCTAAGGTCAGCGCACGTACCAAGGCATTAATGCTAACGCATAAAAAAAACGGGTATCATCCAGCACAATGTTCACGAAATATAGCGAAACAACTAACAACATGCTCCAGAGATCTTCTGAGAGACCGTTATACCAAGTACTTTGCAATCATCACACTCCGTGCAAATGCAATAACCTTTGCGCAGGAACAATCCCCCCCCCCCCCCCCCCCCCGCCCCCCTCCTCTGACTTGCGGGAGGTAGCTGCCGCCATCTATCGTTGTAAACTCTCGAGCGCCAGACGAAACAGACGTCTCTGCTGTCTTCGCAGGCCCGGTATCTCGGTGCGCCGGCGGCCGCCCTGTCCCTCAGCAAGGAGAGCGCGGTGCGCGTGCGTTCTCTCTGACGCGGCGTATCTTCACCGCCAGGGGAGGATTCGGTACTCTGGCCGCGGTGTCTAATGCAAATGGGGCGTGCCCTATTGACTTACAATTTGGTTTTTTGCTTCAGAAACCGCTCACTAAAGGCCTGTTCACACATGCAGCGGAGCGGTACAAGCATAGCGCTTACCTCGCGCTAAGCGCGTGCTGACGGGAGCATTCACCAGCTTTGTATCGCACCGTCAAAACTGTTGCTCATGGCAGACGATAAGTAGCTGACGGCACGTGAGGAGCGCTACATCAGCGCTTCGCTGCATGTGAGAACCGGCCTTTAGTGGTCTGGTCTGTGTCCATTTTCTCGATAGACGCCCCTTGCTTGCAAAATCTCTCGCACAATCTGCGTCATCGCCTCACCAGGCCTAGCTATGCAACCACTTTCTGGGAGTGCCTCTCACCAACGCCTGGAAGCTGCTTTTAGCGCTCTCAACGACTGAGCAATGGCGTCCTAGCGGGATTTTTTTACGTCACCGAAGGGGTCGATTAGCAAAAAGAGGCCGTACTTGGAACGAAGTTGAAATATATTGAACATGATCATTTTGTATCCATTCTGTATTATTCTGTCCACATTCAAAATACGCGCGTGAGGTATTCAAAATTTATCATAAATATTAATCAGAAAAGATCTTAGATATACTAAAAATATAATTCCTTCCCCCTCAAGATGCCGTTTGTGTATTAAAAACCGGCTACACAAATTATTTTATTTTTTTTTAATTTGGATTTTGTTAGTAAATGGTGCCCCTGTGGTATTTGAAGAACTACTAATTTAAATGCCCCCCCCCTCCATCTCAAAACTACACATTAGAAACGAACACAAACAAAAACACCATGAAACACTGAACACCTGAATTATAGTACTGTTGACTGCTCTAGAGCCTCATATAGCCTTCATATTGAAGGTAATCATTTGGCCGGTGACCACCTTTGCACTTATTAAGGTTTCAAGTATTCGATCTTCTCCGCGAGAGTCTGTCAAAGGGAAAACAGTGTTTTTGTAGTTCTTAGACGATATCTCTTACTAAAAGCATGGGTAAAACTAATAATAATTCGCCGCAGTCGCTAGAACAATATCCACGAAAACGGCTCCCAGAAGAAATGTCATTGCTTCTCTGCATAGCACCACTCAGGAAGAAGCGAGTCAATGCAGTTTCTTCACTTTCAAATTGCTATTTTCCTTTTCTTTACTAGTTGAATATTTAATATGGTTATTAATGTCATTATATTAAAGTCACTACTCACATCACGTACAATGGTGAGTATGCACATTCAGTGAACTAACACTGTGATAGCACAACTGATAAGTATACCAGCAGCCTGGTCGTACGACGCGTGAGAACCGAACCCTATCAGACGCCGGTCAATCGCGGCCTTACGCAAATGCACACGACGCAATGATTGACCGCTGACTGATCGTGTTCGGCCTCGCTTCTAGCACACTACACGACCAGTCTGACTTTTCGTCGCGTGTGGGTATGACCTGACCGAGCCACAGTACATATTACTTGTTCGGGGGAATGAAAAAAAAAACATGCGATGGCGCCATTTGAAAATGTCCAACAGAGCAGCGCGATTAAAGATGTAACTTTACAGCAGCTGCGCGGTACCACCGATGGTCCAAGGCCTTTAATGTGCACGACGCGCTAGTGATACGCGACCGCACGCCGGTACATACGATGCTCATCGAGTCGAAATGGGCGGAGTTTAGTATTGAACCCAGAATGCCCGGGGCTCCGCATGCGCGACCTAAACTTCCCTCAACCTAGACCACAACCTCGCTGAGAATTAAAACAAATACTTTTAAAAAAACCTCGCTTCCGTGCCATGTTCAGAAAATAATCTGCGACGAGAGCCGAGACGCAGCCCGCAATCACACTGCACAGTACCCGTGACGTCACAGTGTCGAGTGACGTCATAGCGTCACGTGACGTCACAGTCTCAAGTGACGTCACTCTGTACGTCGCAGTGATCTCTACACTTAACTGAGAAGTTTTACAGTCAGGACGGGCAAGAGGGAACTGCCGCGGCAATACCTTGTCAACAACAACGCCGTAAAAGAAGAGACAAAGCGCAAAAAACTTTTAAGTGTTGGTTTGTCTATTTGTGACCCGACAAATCCACTTCGCGTCAACGCATTAACCCTTTTTTTTTTTTTTTTTTTTTGCTTGTTTTTGCGATTGCGGGGACCGGGAAATTAGCGAAAGTGGTAGTGCGCAATGTAGGCCTAACGAAGTTTGCGAGAGCGTGAGAAAGCTGCACGTCCCGCCATCATTTGCCCGACACCCGATTATACGGCGCTCCGACAACAGCTCTCCAGACTTTTGTCTGCGCGCGAGAGCGGTGTGCGTGTACAGGACTCGAGTTGGAACGCCAGCTGTACCCCCTAACGACCGCGCGGTCTGGGAGGAAAGAGAACCGCGCCGGGGGCTCTTCTATACCCGAACGTTTGCATGCCCAGCACTCGATTACGACCTCGGCATGCGGCGTCGAGAAGGCTTTGTCGATCGCAGTATACAAGCAGGACCGTACGGCAGGCGATGGATGCGATCGTTAAATTTTTGGGTGCAAATGAGGCTATACGGCGGGCTATATTGGTGACATGCGCGGTCAAAAGCGTCGCTATGCTTCGAGCAACAAACTACGCGTGGGCATTTACCGTACATAAATAATGACGCTAACAAAAACCTATTTGAAATTTGTGTCACTAAACACCAACGTAGATTTTTAATGACACGAAAGGGACCATGAAATTTATTCTCGGTAGGGATAAATTGGGGACTTTACTAATCACCTAAGAACGGAGGGCGAGGGTAAGACGGGCCGGGGAGGAGGAAGCAGACGGAACGCTGGAGAGGAGAGGGGGGAACCTCCTTCTCTCTTTAGCGTTCCGTCTGCTACCTCCTCCCCGGCCAGTCTTACCCTCGCCCTCCGATCTTAGGTTGCAACGGACTTTAGTAGGCGAGCGTAACAAGCCTAAAGCCTGCTTTTCGGTACAAAATTCTGAATATAAAGCGGATCATTCCGTACCTTCTTTTTTCCTTTGGAAGTTCACCGCCTTTTCACTGTGCTGCATCTGCGGTGTCCAATTAAGCAGCCGAACCCAGCTCGCGCATTCGACCCGAGCACTGCGTCACTCGGACGTATGCGCTCGTCAACAATCAATTCGTCGCCAAATATTTGAATTCGCGTTCTTGTTGGACTGGATACGCGCTCGCTGTGTCCGGTAGACAACACCTATGTTTGCGAAGCGGCCTTGGTACGAAAGTTTACACGTGCTAGTCTTCACTTGGCGGCCGGGAGCTGTGCCACGGCGCGACCATCATAGGTTGTGTCACCGTGCTATATTTGGAGACAACTTTCTGCAGCTATGCATGCAATCAGAGGTGTGGGAGCGCGAGCTTGAGCGCTGTTCCAAGCTGCGCACGCTTTGGAAATGCCAAAGAAAGTTGTTCACGAGTATAGACTCTGGTCAAAGCAAACTGGAGAGGCCGACGAAGAAAAAGCGAACGCGAAAATCGTTTGGAAACTATATCGCGAAGCCTGCTATGCCCCATTTCTTGCGTTGTTCTGGAAATACGACATGCGAGTAAAGTGCTGCTAAACTATCCGCGACTGGCGGTGAACGTTAATTCTGAATAGAAACTCTGAGAATCGCTAGAAGAAGCATAATAACAGCGCTAATCGAAGACCTCAGTGCTGACTCTCCCCGAGGTAATATGCCACGGCGCAAAAACTGCACGGTATGAGCATTTTCTCGTTTAGTCATTTGATCGCGGTTAAAGCAAGAAGTTGCTAAATGCTTCCGTAAGGGAATACGGGACCTTACGCACACACCGTAGATGGGTATTTGTTGACAACAAGGTTTTTTCTTAGTATCTCCTTTTATTCACGTGGTGCTTGGAGATTCATCGCTTGGCAGCTGGAAAAAAGACCCGCTAAGAGCCTTCCCCCGAGTTTGAATGGCAGTTCGGAACACAACAGAAGGTCATCGCCAAGGCAACCGTTGAGCGAGAAAATGGAACTGCGACTACGGCTGGTATTCGGTGGCGGCCATAACTGATCCCTTTGCTGCTAAGCACCTGGGATGCAACAAGTCCCTCTGAGCACGCACCGTGAAGTAACCTCACTCTCAAGGAAAAAGGGTGTAAAAGGGTGTATCGTTACACCCTTTGTCCCATATAATACACCCCAAAACTTCATTTCGACGTACGTCGAACAGACGGCCCCAAATTATACGAGGGGCTTGATAACGGTGTGATATAACTTATTCAATAGCTAAAGTACGTATCAAAGACCACATAAAAAAAACACCGAGTTTTTACAGTAGGGCTAAGAAAACTTCGATTTTTTTTTTTTTTTTGTACTCAGTAAAACGTACATTAGATATTTTAATCAGTTTCACCACACGGCTATCAAGCCCCTCGTAAAATTTCGGGCCGTCTGTTTGACTGTAGGGCGCTGTACGTCGAATTGAAGTTTTGAGGTGTATTATATGGGACAAAAGGGTGTAACGATACACCCTTTTACACCCTTTTTTCTTGAGAGTGTTGTAGTTGGCTTGCAGAGCCCCCGTGTTGGAGCTTTTTTTTTCGTGACTGAAAAGGCCGTAGGAGAAGAAGCGATGGAGCGTATCCAACCGGGCCCTGGCTTAGCAAGCACGGTGCAAGATTGGAGTCATCACCTCCGGTGCCAAAGCACGTCACAACAACCACGTGATTTCCCATTTCGCTTTTGACTTCAAAATGAAAGCTAGGAAAGAAAAAGCTGAAACATTATTTTACAGTTCCTTTAAACCTTTTTCTCGCACTTGAAATTTTGCCTGAATTTCGGTTGGTTATTCGCTCATGAGTGTCGGCTTTCAGAAAAGTTTAAACGCCATTTCACACATAACCGCTAAATCAGTGGTAGAAACAGCGGTGATGCAGCGCATGCAGCATAAGCGCTGAGTGCTGATGCAGCACTCCGCACGCAAAAAGCGTTTGGACGGGTGTTCTAACGAAAAGGAAAGGGGGGGAGGGGGGGGGGGCGGCATTGCGAGCGAGCTCTGACTATATCTTCATGCGGTACTGAAACGCACTATACTTCGTGAACGGGGCGATCAAAACTGAAACCATGCCAGTCCTCTCTATGGCCAAAAAAGGTAGCGTAAAGCAACGCGTGCAGTGTTCCATGCAGGGACTTTTAGAAGTATATATAGTGTGTTCGAGAATGCGACATCCTCAGCTCTAGATGTGGTGCTAGGAAGCTCGGGCACGTCGTTTTTATTCTGACGCGGACCGTTTTAAGCAGCAGGAGGACGGAAAATCGTTTCCTGGGACTTCAAATAATGCGTCAAGTACTGCAGGCAGCAATGATTTCAAGCATCGAAATATCTGAAGCGTCCTCACTCCGAAGCACGGCTCGTTTAGTGCTCCTATAGTCCTAACTGAAGATATTTGTGAGGTGCAGCTTATATGCTTAGCGCTTCTGTCATCCTTGCACCGCTAGCGGCCGCTCGTGTCGTCGCCTTGAAAAAGCTACCGAACAGACGCTTGCCCACAATGCTCGCAATCGTATCGTCATCTGATCATGTTGGTGACTATTCCTATTTGTTCTTGCCGATAAAAAAAAAATTTTTTTGGGGGGTGAGAAATGTTTGCTTTCGAAGGCACGCGTTCTGCAGAAAAGCCAACACAATGGCCGCTGACGTGACGTCAGTGACGCCATATTCGAGCGCGCTGTTCAGAGCGCATGCTTTCAACGAGTTCACAATAATAAGCTGCTGAGGCCGGCAGTATGGATGGGGTAGAATGCCCAGTACGAAAGATCCAAGGAAGCTCGCAGTCAGCACGTACTTAGCAGTCGCGAACACAACAATGGTCGTAATGAATACTCCCTACAGGGAGTATTTATAACTCCATATAGGAAGCGTCTACAGCCCCCTATAAAGGGTATTCACTGGCGGCTGTAGCTGAGTTATAGTGTAGCTGAGTCTACGGTTACAGGACTGCGTCAGCGTTAACTGCACGCTCGGTCAAGGTAGATGGCGCAGAGAAAAGCCTATGCACAAGCTTTACTATCTCTTGTCGGATATCAAAATATCAGAAGGTTTAATATATGGTGAATGATCATTCTCTCGGAGGGCGCCACATCCCTCAGCTTTCTTTTATATTATGTTATGTTATAAATATATTATATATTACGCTGATGCGGTATAAAACATTTTCTTCTTTTCATTTTTATTTCCTTTCGTTGTTTATGTGTTTTTTTTTTTTTTCTTTTCCTGCCTACGAAGGTCACGCTCTTTTATGTCCTCCACGGGGATAGTTCATGGCCTTTGTAAGTAGATAGTAGCAACGGAGCCTTCGCAGATTTGACAGACTTAAAAGACCTCGCGCTAGAAAAACCCAAGGCCACAATACACACATTAGCCTGACAAAGCACAATAAAAAGGTAGAGATACTAGATCATCAAGGAACACTAAACATCGCCAGCTGTCTGACCCAATTCAACACGTTTAGAGGAAACGCGTTTTTAGTTTTTTTGTTTGTTTGTTTTCTTTTGTTTTTTTTTTGTTTTTTTCAGTGGGAAACGTTCCCATCTGTACTACGCTCGTTTCAGGAATAAATACTTAAAAAAAAATATCGTGCTCCTCCAATAATTAAACTGAAGTGCTTCAAATGGGTGTTTGAACATTGTGCTTTCGGCTTACAAAGGCCTGATGACGAGCGATCCACCAATACCAATTGTTTTCCGCATGTGTCTCTCTGGGCGTAGTAAACGTACTTAGTATGTTGCTATCGTTGTTTTTTGTTTTTTTTATTTCTTTGATTTAGGTTATTTTATTTATCAGAATGAGTGGTCTCCCTATAAAACAGTAGACGACTTACACCAAAAATACTGGTCTCACCCAGCACTCCTTAGTCTTAGCGTTACCGCCCGATGTCCTTAGTTTGTTGCAGTACGGCTATAAAAACTTTCGCGCCAAAAAAAAAAAACAAAAAAACTAAAAGACATTTAAGGCTGCTAACTTGTTGGAATGCGAAAGCATTCGTATACGCGGCATATTCGTACAAGCTGCGCAATCGCGCTGAGCCCGGCCGAGCGACCTCTCCGTAGGCTGCCTCGGCGGGATCGGCGGCCGGCCGCCACGGACGCTCCATAGAGTAATATACACAAGGTAAAGAGCGGACACTGCCATAGGCCCCAGCGGCCCAGATAGACCAGTAAGAGCTAGCGCTCCTAGCGGGCGGTATTAAGTATAATCTGATTCCGTTTCCGGTCAAGTTAGTTTTGGTTTCGGTTTGGGCGTTTCTGCTCCGCTTCTACGGTACCCTTCTCTCTCTCTTTCCTCCCCGCCTCGCTCGGCTCTCGGGAGCTCCTTGACTCCCAAAGCCGGTTTTTTTTTTTTTTTTTTTTTAATACTGACGCACTTTTGCTTTATTTTTTACGATAGAGTCCGTGCAAAATGTGTCAAACAATATTTCAACTTACTTCACAAAGCATAAGTATATATATTTCTTGTTCTTTTTCTATTGTAAAGCATTGAAGTTACACAATCGCCGCATTGACTCCTGGCTGGTGGAGCATTTTGGGGTCAACAACAGTAAGTGGTTCGAACACATTTTATTGGAGCATATTCATGTATACATGATTTACATTAGAAGCTCTGTATGTTTTATACGAAAGAGATCGATACTCACAAAAATAAATTAATATGAAGGACTTCGGCATTTCGTACACTTCGTAATAGATTCTTAGCGGAACCAAGTTAACAAAACCTTTCCACGGAGAACATGCTGTATGATACATTCACTTTCACGCCGACTCGGGTACGGGAAGTAAGTGCAAAAATGAATAAGACATCGCTATCATTACCAGTCATAAGAGTATAATAACAGTGCGAAGCATACGCCGGATAGTAGAAATTCCCCATTTCCGGCAAATATAAAAAAACACCAATTTGCATAGCCTCAAACTAACTGCGGGCGAGCCATTACCAAACAATGAGAACTCTATTCGAAATCTGACAAGATTCAACGTCCCTAAACATTCCCCGAAATCGTTCAGAAAAGAAATATGGCTTCAGAAAAAAGCGGCTAAAAAACTATGGACAGTGGATACAAAAGTGGATACATTTTCTTTCAAATATTTTTAGCCTCTATACACTATTTTCTATTAAAATTTCGTAGAAAGTGGACAAATATTTTTGTTAGGGAGCCGTGATACACATTCGCTGGAAAAAGGGGAAACAAATATTTGGAGAGCAAGCTGCACCGCCCACTTAATAAGCACTTTTTGTTTTTGGTTTGGCAACCGCCTCCGTTAATACACTATTAACAGTTAAACCTGTCTCGTTCTTACTAGTCACTGAAGTGTGCAACCGAACTTTTTCCAAATTCCGGTTAAGAAATCAAACATGTCAACACAAGCGTATTCTGCAAAACAATTTTAAAAACCCTTTGTGGTACTCCTCTGGGCAAAGGCTTAAACCACCCAGATCTCAAAGTATGCTATACAAGGCGGAACACACTCCTCGAACATGTGTCACACTCTCTATTATGGGAAGAAAGTGATTTTCTAGTTGCTGAATGAAATAAAAGGCAGCCTGTGATGGTACTACTAAGTTCCCGAAGAATTTTCCAGGCACGTGGTATGCTTTAGGAACAAGACAGTACTGGTGGGGCCTGGTCAAGTTATTAGACTCATCCGATAGCAGCTGAGAACAGCCACAGCTGTCAGTTGTCTGTTCAAGCAAAAGCTTGATCAAATAGCCCCAAACGTAATAAAAAAGTGGACGAGTCATCATTTATGTTAAACCTGATGTCTGCTGCCAGCTCAGAAATATCCTCTAGTGGCGGGAAGTTGTCAATTGGAAGACGTTCTGCAATGTCTGTAATTAAACTTTCATGCTGCGAAGATATTTGCAACTCCTTTAGGAGGTCAGCGTTGTCATCCTGTACGTTTTCATTGTCCGACGGTTTGAACAGTTTCTTTATCCAGAGGTGTTTTAGTCCTGAGGTGAACTGATGCATAATTTTGGTTTGTGTTGCAGCCCAGCATTTGTCGTATATAGCTCCAAAAACGTTCTCAAGTGCGTCTTGCTGCAGGCGTCGTGTAAGTAAGAACTTAAAGTCATGGCTGCTTGAAAGCTCATCCCAGAGCATGAGGACACTTTTTATAGTAACTTGCCACCCAATGATGGCTTATGGCTGCCTCCTACTTTGGAACTGCCTTGCTGAAATCCATCCGAGTTACTGGTGGAGAAAATCAAGTATTTCAGATTCTCCCTTCAGAATGGCATGACGCAACCTCTGCCCTGTCTTCTTGAATTTTTTTAGCTATTTAGACAATCAAAAAGTATGCACATCCTATCACAAAAATAGGCTGTAGCCATGGCTGCCTCAGGAAGTTCCTTGGCATAAACAAGGGATATGATTGCAAGAAAAAGTGAGGCACTCAGTACCTGTGGGGCACAATTTTCTTCCATGTTAAAAAAGGTTCTTGAAAAAATGTGTCTCTCAGTAAGTTTCGGAGCCAATTGCAAACTCGTCTCATGGATAGAACAATAAAGTTTAACAATAGAAGACCACTCAATGACCTCATTTCCAATGCAAAGTTTGTGGGCTTGGAGATTGCTCTTGGTTGTTTTGCTAAGGTACGGAACATCAAAGTCAAGTAAACGTGCTCGTTGTCAACTTCAAAAAATGGCTTATCACCACACACACCTAGCTTACGTTTGAAGCCCCCTAACCACAGACCACACAGCCTTTACTGTGAAGCCAACAGTCTTAAAGGGGCGATGCACTGATATTTGTATTTTGCGCAAATACCGCTTAGAACGAATCCCTGACGTTAATGATCTGTGAAATACCCGTTCGTTTTTAACACACGCAATCGAAGTCGCAGAAAAAAATAAAGAAAAACGAGCAGAGTTCACCCCCTCAACTCGCAGCCACAACAAGCTGCCCCGTGATCTGGAGCTGATTATATGCCACCAATGTTTAGCATAGTCATGCGCTGGGGTTGGCGAGGCACAGTATACGCGCTGAGTTCCAGGCATTGTTATGGTTCGGCTGTTGTCGTCATTGCGGCGATTGGACACAGGACACTACCCGAATGTTTCTCGAGCTATCGATTATCACGAGCCCAAATTGAGTGTCCACGCCATGCTCGAGTCCAATCTATGAGCCGTATTCAAATATCGTCACTGGGCGGTACTGCTACCGCCCAGCTACGTCATCAGGTTTTTCGAAGGAGATTGAATGAAAACACTCGGTTTTGTCCTCGAAATAACAGCGCAACAAAGGAGTTTCTTGGTCAGTGGCGTTGCGTGCGAGTATCTTTGAGTCCCACTAGTGCCAGTAAGCTCGTGTAAAGTGAAAAACATTCCAATTGAATATTGTTGCACCGCCCCTTTAAGCTCCCGATTGAGAGAAATGAGGAGACTGCGTTAAATAGAAGACGTTTTTGGAGTGTGCACAACAGTGTATGCAAGGGGCTAAACGCACCTCCTGGAAATTTCAGACAGCATAACAACCTAGGCTCTATCTGCAATGTTAGAGGTTCGTTACACACCGTCATCCGTAAACCCATGGACAATGTCGTGTGCAGGGTCGCAAGTTAAATTCTTTTTTTAAAACAATATTATTGAAAATCAACATGCACACACGTTCAAGTGCAGCCAGACAGCCCGGCAGAAACAACAGCGCGAGAAGCTCGAACCGATCGGCTCCACGAATTCACGCCGAGCATGCGAGCACGCGGGCGGTCATGCGTCACCTTGATTGATGCAAAGTCGACCGAACATGATGCAGCAGAAAGCACAGATGGACGGCACGCACGGCACACACGAACGACGCAGGGACGAGCAGAGGCCACGCAGAATGATGCAGAGGCGACGGCGTGCAGGCAGGCAGGCCATGGCAGGCGCCATTCATCACGTGGTTTTTGTGACGTATTTGATTTAAACTATTTAGTCGTTTTAAGTACATTAAACAATTTTAAAGCATTGCCATTTAAAAAATAAACACTTTTCACAGAAAAAGTTTTAATTAATTTTAACCAAATTGCAGAAAAGCGCCACGTAGCGGAGGGTATGAAACGCACTATCTGGGCCGCGAATCGGCTCCTGTGTCCTCTCTTTACGTTTACTATATTACTCTATGGTTGATCTACGCTGGACTGTTAACACCGTCGCTCGGGCGCTTCTCGACGCGGCGTAGTGACCGACGAACATCGGTCTGCGCCGACGCGCGTTGCGTTCGTCGACGTTGGAGTATAAACATCCCTTAATTGTTTTGTTGTTCTTTTGAAAGTGCAAAGAATGCTAAGCTTTTTAGTGACTATTCAAGAGACGATTACCTGGCTGTGCCGTCGACGCTGGTGCATTTTGCTCCACATTCTGATGATCCGTACACGAGTTTGTAGGCGCTGAACCGACGTCGTGAAAGGATAGAAACTGCACTACACGACGAAGAAAGCGCTGACAGTTGGACGACATAACAATAGCCAAGAGGAGGGTGTTCGCAAAAGAAGTGGGAGAGAGAACGTTGAAGGATGGATGAATACAGCCCGAAATATCTTCGTTGAAGGTAGCAAGCAGATAGCTTCTTTTATGTCTATATACCGGAGGCGGATTTTTTAACGAAATAACATTTGGAAAGGAGTGAGGTCACTCTTGATAAGAAGGGTCAAGATGTCATGTCGAAGAGAAGACAGACAAAAAAGTAACCATTGTTGTTTGCGAAAATGTCGTCATTCTTCTAACTTTGAGGTGGGCAGTTTTTTTGTTTGTTCGTTTTCGCGTGACGTTGCGTGGGTACGTTTTTGACCACTTGACGGGCTGCTTTAAATGTCATCCAGCAAAGTGAGGCTTTTACTGAGTTTCGGCTTGTAGCATTTCATAACATTTACTATCCGCGGTGTGCATGAGTACAAAATGCGTATGATTTTTTTTTTTTTTCGCGCTATAAGATGAACAGGTGTCGCTGGGACAAGAAAGCGCTCGATGCTGTCCATAAATAACTGCTCACTTTCTAATAATTCTTTTATTTATTGTTGCAAACGATTTTGAAATAATTCGTAGAAATCTACCTCAAGTCATAGCTTAAAACATTCGTAGTTGCGAAAACAAAAGAAAAAAAAATAATATTAATAATGCACACTTCAAATTTTGCTTGAATGAATGCAGTACATGGTGAAAAAGCACACTCCTCTTTTTTTTTTTTTTAAGGGAATTAGGCAGAAAGTGTCGTTTAACTTTCTTTCTTGGTCCCTCAAATCGATCACGGGCGGGCGCGTGATTGATGAGCTACCACGCGCGTAGTCGCGTGCAGTGCAGAAAGGGAACATGGCACGCGCTCCACTGACTTCCTTCTAAGCGTGCGGACAACGAGTCACTTCTTTCCCCGTTTGATTTTCTTTTTCTTTTTAAGACGAAGCCATCAATACTGTGAACGCTGCTTTTCCGTAGCTTGACGGTCACCGTGCGCGGCTCACGTTTTAGAGCACTACAATGACCAAACAAATCGCAAACACAACGACATCTTCGTCACCCTCAAAAACATGTTGCCACAAACAGGGACGTGGCCGGTATCCAGAACGCGCTCGCCCTCCACAAAGCTTCGGCACATCGATACTTATGCCCGTGTCCCACTAGAGCGACATACAGAAACAAAAGACAACGACAAGCCTCAAACCAGAGTCTTTCGCGATTTGAGAGGTTCTGTAGAATAAAGGAAGCTAGGCTCAAACACGAGCATCATGCACGCGAGGGTGGCTTTGGCAGGCTTGCAATCGCTCGTGCTTACTGCACGAGCACCGAACGACTAAACGCCTGCCAAAGGTACCATCGCGAGCATGCTGCATGGGTTTGAGGCTTGTCGCTGTCTTTTGTCTCTGTCGGTCGCTCTAGTGGGACACGTGCATTAGACACCTATGTTGTTGTATGAAAAACAAAAGTTTCGCAAGTTGAGGTTTCCCGTAACTTTTAAATATCGACGTGCTCGTTTTCCTCGCGCCCGTCAGCGTCTCCGTTACCTGTAATATAGTCCAGTTCCGACCGCTTCGCGTTTGTAGACATATAAATTATTTTTAGCGCAGCGGCCAGCGTCAGCGAGCAGGCGCGTGGGAACTCCTGGAGGATCTGTCCCCGTCCCTTCCGCCATCTTGGAACTACCGTCCCGCCATCCATGGGTCGTTGGATTCGCAAATAGGAAACGCAGGAAGGACGCGCGACGTGATGACGTGCTGATGGCGCTTTTTGGTTAGCTCCTCCGGAAGGTAAACACCTTTTTCCACAAGGGCGCAGCCATCTTGAATGTCGTCACTTCCGGTATGCGGTAAAACATCGTGCTGATCTCTCCACGCCGCTGGTAGGTGTTTACGAAAAAATGCGTGATTGTCACACGTTCTTGTTTTGCCTCGCCCACATTTTCTCGCATATTCCAGGTTCAAATGTTTTATTATTTTTCCGTCCCGCACACCAGATACAAAACCCACGTGACTGAGATCAAGAGCAAACAAGAAGCGACGGAATATAGCGCTTCCAGGCTCCGATCTTTTCATCGCACATACAGGGTGTGTCATATTTAATTCGAACGAGGTTTATCCAAAAGAAATCCGCGAAGGTTACACAAATGCGATTTGTGCAGGTGAGTTATACGGCCAGGAGGGAGTGGAGGGGAGGGGGGACATAATAAGAGCTGCTAATCGTCACCGGGTAATTAACTAAGACTCGCTAATCACCCTCTTAATTAGTTCTACCAAATGTACGTTTCCATTTGGAAATTCGCTGAGTGTCATCAAAAAGCACCGGATCGGTCGAGTTTTAGGAAGTCTCGAAGAACCTTGGAAGCTCGGGGTGCACCAATATTGAAACTCGTGCAACGGGTTCGAGGCTAGCGGTGAGAAAACGAGGTCCCGCAGTCTTCGCAATGTCCCGCACCAGGAAGAAGCGGGCGGGGATGAGGAGGTAGCTGAACTGAAGCGGTGACGAGGGGAGTATGACCGTGCTCGACGTGTTCAAACTGACGCCGGAACGGAAACAGTGACGTCTGAATACATACATAGATCGGACACTTGGTGCTTATGGTTGCCCGCTGTAGGGTGCGTCACGATTTAATCGGCGGAATATATACTTTATAGAAGAAAAGCGGTGGGAGCACGTTTCAACCAAATCTGCAGCGAAGCAACCCAGAAAAGAAAAAAAAAGTGTTATATTAATGCTCACTGCGCTTGCGCTGCACCTGTGCTGGGGTGGCATGCCATCTTTGAGCCGCTGTGACTGACAACTGACCTACAGTAAAGAACAAACGGAAAGAGTTGACCAAAGAGTGCCGACATGGCGCTCAAACCGAAAGGTCTCGGTGATCTCATGGCAGCAAAAGAAGGGCAAATGCTTCCTTTCCTTCACCTCCCTCTATCGTTTCCACTCTTTTGCGCGAACCACTGCTTGCGCCACATTTATGTCACTATGTCAGTTTAAAGTGCACAAGTCGAACCCAATCCCGTCTCGCAGGTTCCTTAAATGTGCGGTTGACATTTCCGTTTCCCCCCCACAAAAAAAAATAAAAAATAAATGATGTGCACAAGACGTGTATGCCATAAAATATAATTTTAAAAAAAACCAAGAAGTGGCGCGATTTTTGCATTGCCAAACAAGTTTTGAGCTGCGATCGATTCTGAAACTAACTTCTCACGACGTAAATATTTATTGAAATGTGTATTTTTTAGTCGAGGGGGCGGAAAAGGGGAGAGGGGGTATTTATTTTGTGACATAGAATTCTATCCGGGACCTTCTTTTTTAAGTTCCCTTTGGCAATTTAGCGTTTCTTTACAGAAAACAATGAACGTGATTTTAAATGTATTTCTAAATCATTAATGCATCACCCAGTTTGGCCCATTTGGAGATGCAAGGTAGCATGCTGCTCACACCACACAGTCACCTTCGGGCCAAGCGGCTGTGCATTGTAATAGATGGGATTGCACTCCACTTTTTTCGGAGATTAAGAACCTGGGAAGGCACAGGAATAAAACAATAAGAGAGATACAGGAAGCCTTTGAAATAAAAACAAGAGGCACAAGCAAGTGTGTCCGCGAGCCATCATGACCCTTTTATACTCCGTATCACCCTACGATGCACTAGGGCACGAAAGAAAAGCTTGCATCCGTATTGCGAAAAAGTGCATGAGGGGATATCCTATACGAGGAGTACAAAGAGCTCTAATATAGCGCATCTGGTTCTCTGTTATAGTAGCACGCCATTTAGTTTCACAAACGTTTTTGCCATATTTTGTAAACATGTCAACTGTTTGGAGAAGTTGGACGGCGCGCGGGCAACACTGACAAAGTCGTTTCGCCTTAGCCATAACAATCCAATCCAACGTTTTGTGTACGTAAAACGTACCCCGACCTGCATCTCCCTTCCGCACGCGCTCCGTACATACGCCCCCGTGTCTAACGTTCCTTCGCCTCATCTTTATTTCTTAATGGCCGCTGGTTCTCGTCCCGGGTTCTCTTCGCCCTATCGCTTCCAGACGGCATTTAATCCGTTCAGTAGTCATCAGTAATAGCAAGCAGACGGAGCGGCCGCGAGGGCTCGATAAGCAGGAGAAAAACTAATCTCCGCATGGACGCGTCTTGGCGCACTCATACGTACTATACGGAGCGAATATACCACGTGGTTTCTTGCAGATTCGTGATTGGACCTGGCGGCCTGTAGCATTGGGCTTTAGTCCATCGTAGGATGAAACGGAGTACAGGTAAGGAATTTGTATTTTTGCAGAAAAGGTGGGGGGTAAGGGTAATTGACGTGCTGTGTCACGAACCGTCTATATATAAATGTGTGTTTTTCAAATTAAACTTTCAGTTGCGAGTACGCCAACGTGTTGTCTCTTTTTCCTCTTGTCCCTGTTTTTTAGGCGTTCAGTTCAGTTGATCACTTCATAACCAGTTCATAAGACGCATATTTTAATACAAAACGTCTTCTGTCTTTTTTCACTTGTTCTTTGTCAGCTAACCCAGACCGCTGATGTACGCAGAGGGTAAAGTTCCGGTGTATAGAAAGATGTTTCCTGGTGTTGTCTGAATGTGCCACAATTCTATATGAGGTCTTTGGCGGAAGTTTGTCTCGATACATGGTGCTTATTGAAGTCGATGCGGTGCTCAATGCCTTTACAGTGTTCCAAAACGCTGCTGAGCTCGCATTCAAATTTGAGCACCACATTGTTTTTTTCTTGGAGGATTCTTTCATGCGGGTCTTTTGTTTTTTGTTTTGCGAAACAGCCGTTGCGCGCAAATGTGCAAAGCCACGTACGGCCGCGTACACAGCGCGCATGTGTTTCGTCTGTTCAAGTCAAGTTTTTTTTTTTTTTTTTTTTTTTGCATTGCATTGCATTGCAGTTGTCGTCTGGGTTTGTTGAGGCTCGAGTCGTTTAATCCGTGTATACACAGTCACGAACTGGCGCCGCAGTGGCGGCACGAAATGCACGCACCGATTCTACGAGGAATACCGTAGCGTTCGTTGAGGGCTCAAAGGATGCTTGTGTTGTCTGCCAGCCGATCATTGGGTTGAAGTTCAGCAGGTGGCACCGGCCAGGTTTGAACTGATTGGTTTGTTCCGCCAAGAAAGAAAGGAGGTGAACCCCTACAAAAGCCGCGGACGGTCGAACGAGTGTGATTATGGTGTTTGTTGGCTTGAGCGCTTCACCGCACGTCAATGATGCCGTAATTCCCAGCTTTATACATATAATTATATCTTCATTTCTGTAAAACTAAATTTCACCAAATAAATGTTCGAAAACATTAGGATTTGGAATCTCGTCAATGCACCTTTCTAGAAACGCCAGCGCCACCAGTGAGCGCTCCGGGGAATTATGGGAACTGCGAGGGTGTCGAGCCCTTTAGCCAAGCCAGGTCTAGCCTAGTCGAGCTTTTGCATGTTAGGTAGTGCACGCTACCGCAGCAGACGACGGAGCAGCCACCCTCACTGTTCCCAGAATGCCTAACGCGCGCCGCTTGAAGACGCGAGCTACTTTCCAGAAAGGCTCTGCTTGTGCCAAGCTGTTATCCCCAACTGGATCCAAACATTTTGTCGAACACCTTATTTCCAAACAGCGTTTCGTCAAATATAGCCTAACTGAATAGTGCAGAAATTCTAATTTTATTCAATAGATGATTTTCTTACATGGCACTACAGCAGTATATAATATAATAGTAGTTTTTAAACTTTGTTCTTCTAATAGGGTGAGGAGCTTATGTTAATATATTTTTCTCTCCTACTTCTATTTGTTATATCACCGTATGCATTGACGAATGATAATTGGGTGGAGTGGGGAGGACACGTCTCTCAAGGGACAAGCACGTAGCTTCGTCCTTGAAGGGACGTATCTACATCGAGAATATAGACACTCTATAAAGCAACGACATGTTTCCGTGTTGCGTGAAATAAAAAAGACATGCCGCCCCTTTTTGTTCATGATTAAAATAAGAAAACCGAGAAATGCGACATTTTACCTGTCTTTATGTAAAGTAGGATAGTCTCCTACAATCGCACAAAAACGCGAGTAAACAGACTAATAAAAAAACTTTCAGCCTTTCCACTCTGGTGAAGAAGGAATACCAGCGAAGCTGTACTATTGTGGGAATGAAGTAATGGCCGGCCGGAAGTCGGCAAGCCAGAATGGAAAGGCTGGAAAGGTTGCCGCCATCTATAAACGACGGCGGCAACCAGACAACATGCAAGCCGGTTCTCTGGTTACCGCCGTCGCTCTTAGATGGCAGTAGCTGTCTAGAGTGTTGTGTCGACATTTCTTTGCTGGCGGACACGATCCTGGGGAAACTAGGCCTTAACAGCTCCGCTGTAAAAATACAACATAGAAAATCTGAGAGCATTTACGCTAGCCCGCGTCACACCGACAGCAGCTCGGCGATTGTATGATTCTCCATCAGTGTGGTGCCATTGACATTTGCGGTCCGCCACACGCGAGTACGATTCTGAAGATTTGTGGGGAGAGAGAATTCACTAGGAAGAAGACTGCCACGATAAACATATTGTTGTAAACGTAAAGCTCGCTGTCATTGTCTCTAGTCACTACTCGAAAGCGTTCCAACGCGGACGCCGAGTGCCGGGTGCGGGTGTTCGGTATAATTTTAATATTAATATAATCGTGCCTCTATTTTTTCCAACAAAAACAATGCGGCAATCAAACACCAACAACGCAGATGTGTGAACCAACCTTATGGCACAGATACTATACTCTAGAACGTTATGTGGCTTCGCAGTCAAAGCTTTGGGCGCACGTGTACTAGCGGATCTTAAGCGCCCACCCACAGCCTCCTATATACTTACAAAGCCACGCTTTGTCAGTATATAGGAGGCCAGGCTTTGTCAGTATATATATAACAGTATATAGCATCCCGGCTTGTCCTGTAGAACAAGCCGGGACGCATTCAAATCAATAGCCCTATTGCTAAATTACCGAAGCATCAAGGAGAATGCAGGGATCGGTGTTCCACGCGCCACACGCGCACGCTTTCCCCGCATAAAAGATTCCAAGTAAATAACCAATATAAATCATTGACGAACGCGCGTGCAATATACAATTTTTTTAGGCATTTTCTTTAGAAAAGTTCCTACTGCTGACGCCAGCACGTGCGGCTCGTGCAACACCAATCCCTGCATTCTCCTTGATGCTTGGGTAATATTGCAATAAGTCTATTTAGCAATGGGTCTATAATACACCCCAGAAGTTCCAAGTTATGTCCACCATTGTGCGGGGATTCTACAGCTTCCAACAGAGGGCACACTTTTGAAAGGGATCTGTTGGCGATGAATCGTGGAACCACTTTCTTTGGTATAGAAGTCCCAACTTTCCCGGAGGGCGTATCGGTCTACGACGCCTCAGCATACATAACGCGAGGCTTTCAAACAGGCAGCATGGAGGTAAAGACTAACATCTAAAATTCATTATGCAAGTTAATTTTTTTTTTTTTTACACTAAAGTTTTGTGTTTAGAGTTTTATTTTCAGAGTTGCTTGAGAGTGTGGTCATCGGTTCACTTTTGAGCAACAATTTTGTTTTTTTGTTTTTTCATTTTTTCTTGCCTGCTAGTGTAAAAGAAGTTTTTTTTTTTTAACGGGTTTGTTTTACGCGGCTTTTGGTTAGTTTTTTTTTTTTTTTTTTTGTGCACAGGTTTGGAAGCCACGTGGCAGTTTTAAGCAAGAAGATAAGGCCGTGTAAAGCCACGTGCGCAGCGCACATGTGTTTTGTGTACTCAAGTCGTTTCTTCTTTTTTTGCATTGTCTCCGCCGACGTCGTCTCGGTTACTCGAGGTTGTAGACGTTTTATTCGTGCACAGTCTGACTTGGCGCCGCGGTGGCGGCGAGTCATCCACGCACCGATTCTACGAGGAGTTCCGTAGTGTTCGGCAAAGGGAAGCTGAAGAGGTCTTTGTATTTGAAAATACACACTTAAATCGTCTTCATTTGACCTACAGAATCTTAAATATCAAAATTATTTTAATTTTATTTTTATTTGGAGCAAGGAGGCTGCAGGAAATCATCTTCAAAGTACCGTCGAAGGCCCTCCTTCCCGAAGCGTGACGTCACAAGAGGAGTTATCGGAATCTCCGCTCTCGCACATCTTACAGCCTATCAAAGCTACGCACGTACACTAACTTCCGGAATTTTCGAGCGACTGCCGGTCAGCTATTTGACCGCCAGCTCTTATTCGTTGGCATTCTATTAAGAACTTCCGGTTTTCGCCGGAAGCTTTATTGAATAGGAGGGGACACATGATATTGTTGCTGTTTACAGATTTAAAAATTCACCATACTCAGGTGAAACAAATATTTTGGTTAGCTAAAGTTTCGCCCTCATACTTTGCTTTCATTGGTCGGTTGTTCTTTTTTATTTTGACCGTTGAGAACAGTCGCGCGTCGGGTGTCGCGGCTGCGTCTTGCGTCGCCTGCTCGACGGCCCCTGTGCCAGCGGTGCGGTAGTGCTTTTCGTTGGCGGCAGCGGGCAGTGGCGTTGGTTATCGATCTATTTTGTCTTCCAGTATACACCGAACAAACTGCACACTGTCTATTGCTAGGCTCGGTGGTGCACTAATTCGTGTGGAGACATCTCTGCCAAGTTCTTTGGGTTCTCAATGACAGTTTCGGATTGCCAAAACCCTGTTAGTGCATGTTTCATATTAGTAGATCTATTGTGGAAGGTCAGAGGGAAGAGGGCAGTTATTTAAAGAAGAGCGGTATGGGAATCGGTGTTAGAGCGCCGCAGTTCGGTAGCACATGCGAGGAGCAGCTCGCGCTGCAGAAGGAACCTGCGAGAGACTCTGGCGACCGAATCACAGTCGCTAATTACAGCAACGTTGAATGTGCGATTGCAGGTCTGTGAATATTTTAATAGTTTCGGGTAGATTTTGTTACTTTGTTGTGCCGTGAATTGACTTTTTTGTTTTTCTGGTATAAAGAGCATGCCTAATAAAAACGAGAACTTGCAAAAGAAGTTTGCACTTCTGCTCAGGCTGGCAATCTGAAAAGTCACCTATATTAGGCCGCGAAACACCAACGTCTGGTCGTACTTTGCGTACATTGATCGGCTATATATTGAAAAATGGCGATCACTCGGCATGCACTGTTGCCGAGCCGATCTCAATCGAGCGACACAAAGTCAAGTGCAATCGTTCCGAAAGCGTCGGGCATTCGCTGAAAAATGTAAGCCCTTTTTTTCTGCAAAAGATATTGCCATGACATTGTTTCGTAGAAAAGCGAGACGGCAGCAGTGGGATGCAAACCCGTTCAGAGTTCGGAACAGTTCCCTCTTCTCTGAACCTCGGCGACAATAGTACTCAAATTCGTTTGGAGTTCGGAGGCTGCGCCGAACTCCGACCGAACTTGCATCCTATAGGAAGTATTCGCTGGCAGCCATAGCTGTGTGCACGACTGCTGAGCGCGTGCTGATGGCGCGTTTCCACAGTTGTTTTGTAACGTGCATTCCGCACCCTCAAGATTGCCGGTCTTAGCAGCCTATTGATGTGGGCTCGTTCTGAGCATGCGATCTAAACAGTACCCACAAATATGGCGCCCAGTGAATACTCCTTATTGTCGCTGAGTGTGTGAGAGAGAGAAAGAGATGGACAACGCTTCTCACTCCCTCTTTCATAACCTGGCAGTTGCCATAACGACAGAGCGTGTATATTTTTCTGTTGTTTTTTGTAAAAACACACCGCCCGTTAGGGGAGATTTGGCGCTGCCGTCTGCAACTGGAATCCCAGTGGGAGGCAAGGAAGATTTTGGGGGTTGCGTGCACTCTTGCTATAATTTAAAGCGGTCAGAAAAAGTCGTCACGACTGGTACCAGTGCGGGGGAATGTACCTGTCAAGCTTGTAATTGCACGCGCGTCCCTCGAGCGACACGAGCTTGGCGGCCTAACTACTCCCTTATGACGTAACCACTGGTCAGAGATTTTTTGTGTATTCTCGCGTTTAGTTACATCTTCGGGGAAAACGAACGTGATAGTCGGATTCACGGGATAAAACTACAATCAACCTCTATCTCATTTTTTTGAAAAAAGTGTTTCAGCTTCCCTTTAAAGGGCCCAAAGGATCTTTCCGTTGTCTGCTATACGATCTTTAGGTGGAGATATGCCACGTGGCACTGGCCAGACCTAAATTAATTGGCTCGTTCCGGCCAAAGAGAAAGGAGGTTAACCACTACAAAAGCCGCAGGCGGGCGAGAAAATGCGATTCTGGGGCTTGAGCGCTTCATCGCGCGGCAATGATACCGTGATCCCAAACGTTGTACAAATAATTATAGCTGAATTGTTTGTCAAATTAAGGTGGTGAACAATCGTAATTAGGAATTAAAAACCTTGAGGCAAGAAAACAAAAGGGACATACTACACACCATCGTCTCAATTGCCTTGAGACGGTGGTGTCTACCTATGTCCTGTTTATTTCCTTGTCTGTAGGTTTTTCATTCTTAGCTACGGGTATGCGGAGCTGCAGTACGCGCTCCTTCACGTTCGCACCCTCTTCAAAAGACCTGACGCCCTTGACGTCGCCCTCAACGTCGGTGTAGAGGTCCTTCTTAAGGTTGTCCTCGACGTCGCCCTAGACGTCATTCTTGAGATCGCCCTAATGGTCGTCCTAAACGTCGTTCTAGACGTCGTCCTTGACGTCATCCTAGAGGTCGCCCCAGACGTCGTCCTTGACGTCGTCCTAGCAACGCCTCGCATACAAAGAGTGGCAGTACGCGCACAATCACATTTGGGTCCAAGCTACGAAGCAATTATCGGTTTGCATGGTCAATAATGGTGATGAAACAGCTTGAACATTCAACGATTACACAGAGACAAGAGAAGACACCCGCACGAGGCTGAGATGACGGTGGGGAGACAGCTCGAACATTAAACGATTGAGACAGAACGTTAAACGATTACACAATTCCTTATTTTGGGAGTGGCACGCTGCAGTCGCGCTGACGCCAATGTCTGCGTCGTAAACCATTTATAACATAAAGTGTATACTGAATGTTTGCCTCTGCCTGTTAACAGTGAGCTGAGTCGTGAGTCTCATGACGGATGCTATCGCAACTCATAGACAATCAACACTAGTGATTTCAGCAGCATATATTTTGTCTCCTCTTATTACGTTTGCTTCACTCGATCATTACCAGAGCAGGAGAGGTTATCGCCATTTTAGATTCGGCTGTGTTCTTCTCCCCAGCGTTGGCTTTTGTGAAAGTTCGCCAACGCCCACTTCCGTGACTCGGCATCTCGATAAGACAAGAGAAGCTCAGCAATGGCGGCTGTATAATCTGACCCGCGTGCAATGCGTCTATAGTTGGTGGCAGGTTTAAGGGATACTGAGACATTCTAGTGTCCATAACAAGTGGCGCATGATCTTTCTACGAGCCAGCAGCCGCCGTTTTGCGCGAGCACACGCAACGAAATTCACGTCATAGTCCTCCATGTGAAATGCATGGGCTCCGGGTAGAAGGAGAATAAAAACAGGCTTTTCATCTCCGCGACTGAAAGCCACGTGCTTGTTAGATCAATTAATCGCCTATCTTTTACACCTGACCCCACTGTGGAGACGAAAAGCCCATCTTTATTCTCCTTTTTCCCGGAGCCCACACATTTCACCGCCATCATAAGCGTGAATGAAGGACTATGACGTCAATTTTGTTGCGCGTGCCCGAGCACGCCGGCCGCTGCTGGCTTGTGTTAAAGATTGTGCACCACTTATATATGGACACTGAATTATTGGGTTCATCAGGCCTTTAGCAGTTAAGTAGATGATCCGGCTTGAGCTTTTTACCATTGATAATACTACGTCCCGCGCGCAGCCAAATCCCGGCAGAAGTCAAGATGTGTGTGTTTGAGTGTCAATAAGCTGACAGGGGGGTACGGTGAAAGCTACCTACTTGTTGGACCAGTCATACGCCGCCCTTTCACCACGTGAGCACACCCCATTCCGTACCCACGAGCAGTGAGCGGGGTCAGGTGACAGAAGAGAAGCTCCAACCCCACTGTCTGCTCAGCGGTGAACGAAGTCTATATACTAGAATAGGATGTTTTCGGTGGCGACCATAGCTAATAAGGGAAATGACCTCTGGTAGTTTTCTCTTTTTTTTTTCATTTCGGGTGGAACCAGCTGAAGGCAGGTTGACAACAAACCGCCGGTTGGTTATCAAGACAACCAACCAGCGGTCGGTTGTCGTTTCTTATCTCCTACCTTCCTTCCTACTATGCTCAGCTGGAGCAAACGCTGAGCATAATAGGAAGATGGTGCACAAGCACTCGTGCAACCGCCAATAATAGATGGTGCACGATAAATGGTGCATGGGTAATAGATGGTGCACGAGCGCTCGGCGTTTGCGCGAGCGTTCGTGCAACCGCCGAGGCTTCATCCAAAGCAACTAGCACGCGCTTTTAGAACACGCGGCTATCAATAGTCCATGATAAGGTGAGACGCCAGGCACGTAGCCAGGGGGAGTGGCCCATGGGGCCCGGGCCCTCCTCCCCCCCCCCCTCCCCCCCGAAATATTCCATTTTGCTAGGACTTCCTCCCCCCCCCCCCCCCTCATACAGCATTTCGTCATGCCCCCCCCCCCCCCCCCCCCCCCCCCCCCCCCCCCCGAATCCAAATCCTGCCTTTGTGCCCGTGAGGCGCAGCATAAGACCGGCTATGTTGATGGCGTGCGATGCGCGTTGCGAGACAAGAAGCTCGCCCTCGGCATGCACTCAACAACCGCAGACTCGGCTACAGCCGCCAGTGAACACTCCGTACAGAACGCGAACCTTGTCTCTCGGACGGCGAACGGAACGACGCCATTTGTTTTACAGGTTGTCCCAATTGGTTCAAACTTACCGTGGACGGGGATGCTTTCGAGCGACGCAGCCAGGCGAACCGGGATGTCAAAAGCGCGCGTCTTTCCTACGATCCCTTCGCGGTTCTGAAGCGTGTATATGCCTTCGCTGTAGTGCCCGTCGACTTGTTTTGATCCCTGCGAGACCAGGTGGTCGCTCTGACGTTCGTAGAGCAAGTGCAGCACGGAAGTCTCGATTCTACGCCGGGCTGCGGCCGTCCGACAGCTCGATGAACAATGGTCCGCCTTCTTCAATATCACGTCTGCACGCGGGTTACGACCGATGACGTCAGAGCTGTTGGAGGGGGCCGTGACCAGCAGCCCCGACTCTCGGGCGTAGAAGAAGGGCTTACTTTACGTCATTGTGTAGAGTACGCCTTAGCGTCGCGGCACGTCACTGAGCGTTGTTAGCCAAACTCGCTGGAAGTCCTCGGCAAACAGTGAGCTAAGCTTTAGGTAGTATTCACTGGCGCCCGTGGCTCACCGAATGGTCGTCATTTTGGTTAATTTAATGAGCAGTTTCTTCCAGTCTTGGTGAGACGATCCGAGTTTCGGTGAAGGTTGGTTCATAAAGAGATTTCTAGTGTGTCAATATTTTGTTATCCGCACCTGCGAAACAAGCGCACTCTTCTCAACCGCCAACAGATCCGGCGTCAGAGCTTGGCGGCTTTGAAGAATAATTTTGCTGTTTTTAAAATACTCAAATAGAACAATATAATTGTAAGAGACCCGTGGAGACAAACATTGTTTATAACTCGGTTGCATACACAGTGCCAAAGGCGCTTATATTGACAAGGAACGCTTCCCCTGCGATGGCGTTCCATAACGTTGTTGGTGCGACTGGTTTAAAAGTTAGAACGACACTTTCGTAGCTTTCCAAGATCTTGAAAGGACTGAAATGGTGATGGTCATGGCAGTAGTACCGATCAATCGATCAGCCAATCGCCTTGCAGGTTTTGGTCGCGTGTACGTTAGTGTCTGTTTGTGGCCGGCTAGCAGGCTGGGAAGGCAATGGTGCTACTTTCCTACGATCCAATGACTAGTATTCACTATAATCCCTTACCATGGCAAACACCACCAGGCGGTGCTCCAGTCTTGGCGTCGGATAGAACTTCCGGCTCATAAAAATAATGAACAAAGCCCACCTTATCACCGCTGCTTGAATTGGAGATGAAAAGTTTAACCACCATGGCAATTCTCCAGCTGAACGACAAATAACTATAAGAAGCGTGAGATGTGTTAATTTTTTTTTGTATATTCTAACAAACCAACTTGCCTCCTCCAAGTCGTTAAATTGT
The DNA here is from genome assembly GCF_016920785.2 of Ixodes scapularis. Taxonomy (NCBI): domain Eukaryota; kingdom Metazoa; phylum Arthropoda; class Arachnida; order Ixodida; family Ixodidae; genus Ixodes; species Ixodes scapularis. The sequence continues at coordinate 49,976,018 of NW_024609881.1, read as the reverse complement.
ACAGCCGAATGCCCGTGTTAAATCTTCAAGTTTGTTGTCCGTGAAGAATTTATGCTTTCTAGCACTATAGTGGCTCAACATGATTGCAAAGACGGAGCGACAAGGAGTCCCTTGGGACGCAAGCTGCAGTTTATGTCTGTAAACAGCAAAAGGGTCCCCTTGTCCAGTTTACTTCACTTCATCATCACCATAGCAGGCCAGGTTATTGCCTTTTTAAGGTTCTACCGTGTCCCTCTTCCCAGCATTGGCCTTTGTGGAGGCTCATCAACGACCGTTGCAGTGTCTCGGTATCTCGGTAAAACAACTGAAAGTCAGCAATGGCAGCTGTAATCTGGCGCGTGTGCAAAGCGTCCATACTCGGGGACTTCTCTTCTTGCCAATGCAGTCAAAGTTTCGGACACGCGTGCCCTCTCCCATTTTTAGCGCTGATTAAAGCTGCCCGCGCACTCTCCTTCTCTTTTCGGAAATGCCAAGAAAAGTAGTCACCGAGTATGGCGGTCATAGCTGAGCCCGTTTGCTACTAAGCGCAATCTTATGCGATGAACTTTTACAACGCTTACACAACGTTTATTCCACACCACTAAAGGCGTAGTTCTTGGAAGACGAAGGAAAAGGGGAAGGGGGGGGGGGGGGGGGGGGGGGGGGGTCTTGTTTTGAGCATGCGTTGTGTGTGAACACCACGCTTTTAAGTGCGCTGCGCATGATCAGAACTTTGATGGCGTGAAATGCATGTTGCAAAAGGATTGTTGAAGTTCACCGTTTTGCCTACTCATGCAGCCGCGGAGTCACCTACGGCCGCCTGGGAATATTCCCTACAGGTACAAAGAAACCGTGAAATGAATTTTAGGCTGGAACAAATTATTTTAAATTGGGATTTTACTAATCGCATAGTGTTTTATGGGTTAAAAGAAAACTAGTACACGAGGGTAGAGAGCATAAACCCTGCTCTTCGGTGCGAAATATTGAAAATATAGCCGGACTATTTCTTATCCTCTCTCCCTTCGCAAGCTCTCCGCCTTTTCACAGTCACACATGCGCGGTACCTAAGCACGTCAGACCATTCCAGCTCACGTATTGGACACGACCACTGCGTCACTCGGACGTATGCGGTCGTCAACAATCAATTCGTCGACGAATATGTGGGTGCACGTTCGAGGCCAATGAGAGTCGTGACGACACGTATCATCACTTGCGAATGACAAGATCCAAGGTGTGCTGAGAAACCAATATAAAAGCTTGGAGTTATCGCATACAAAACCAACACCGTAAAAGTTCACAATCTGACATTGCTCTCATTTACGTCGAGGAAATGCAAAATTAATCCAACTGGCCATTCGTGGAAGTCCGAGCACATCGTCAAGAAGGTTCGGAGGGCTGTTGCTGTAGCTCAACATTTATCGGGACTGCTGATCCCGCCTACGCCCAGACGGCTGGGCTAACTTCCGGTTCCGGGAAAATACTACGTCACGACCACGTGATTTCTCATTCCGCTTTTCAGTTAAGAAGAGAAGCTAAGGAAGAGCAAGCTTACAAATCATGTCATGGAACGTCTGGAACACCAATTCACACGACGTTGATCATCCGCCATTTTTTTGTTCGATGTCAGCGTTATCATACGTCTAACTGATAAGCTACTGTGCGCTACGCATTTGAGGGTTTCGTGTGAATCCTTGAAATGCTCGCTTTTGGTCCCTGCCAGACAGCTCATAGCAACAAAATGGTGGACGCAATAGACCCTTTCCGAAATTCAGTCTGGATACCTCCCTAATTATTGTCACCTAAATGTATATTACCTGTGCATGCTAACGGCTGCCTTTGATGGGGAAGGGATTGAACAGTCGTGCCTCTAGCGGAACGCTTCAGCTGTGGGGAAAAGAAACCGTATTTTCTTGTTTGTTTTTGATCCGAGAAATCGAAGATAACGAATCGAAGGCGGCTCCTCGTGCGACTAAAGCACTGGCATATATCCTCTTATATATTGACAAAGCCTAGCAGATCGCCACAAGAAGCGGCCGCCGACATGGAAAAAGTGGAGCGGCAGACAACGAATGAGAGGAGAGCCACGTGACTGGCGCCCCGCTGCGGCGAGACGCCGAAACACACTTCTCCCGGGCGATCAAGTGTGTTTCGGGTCCTCGCCGCTGCCAAAACTGTGCGCTGACGTCCAGGTTCCCCTAAGGATCCCCGAGAAATGGCTCTTTGATGCTTCGTACTACCAGATCCTCCAACTCCAAATCTGCGACCGCGGGTACTATATGGCTCCGTCGTCAAACTGCCAGGCTTTGTGAGTATGAAGGAGGCTATGGCACTAATCAGAGCGAAGCGCTCGTGCCCTAGCCGTGCTAGGCGAAGTTCTATTTCTTTGTTATGCTGTGTTAGTAAACACCAGGCTGTGGGGAAAACAAACTTGATAAAGTGCCCCCTATAGTTCGAACTCCTGCCCAATAGCTGACGAAGAAAGAATTTCAAGACATGGGGGGGGAGGGGGGGGGGGGGCACCGACGCGGAGCCTGTACATTCCAGACGTTAATCCGCTGCAGTGTATGACGTCAGCGTGACAAGACTTATAAGCTTCCGTGCGCCACGGATTTGAGGGTGTCATGAAAATCCTTGAAATGTTCGGCTTCGGCACGCCTCGGACAGCTGACATCTCATGAAAATAAAACTTAGTGAACATTATCGAGAGGTTTACTCAAGCAAGCGGCTCTTACAGGGGGATTTAGTTTTTTGAAATCATTAAAGCTGCATCGAACAGAGAAATAAAGAACGGAACAGCTCAGAACACCGTAAATTTCGGACGTCTGCCGTTGATGAATAGATACTAGATTTTATCCGCCATTAGCGTACAAAAATTAGGACTAATATTTGCGCCACTTTTAGCGGCGAGATGTTTCGGTGGTGCCCTCGTATGGTTACCTTTCGTGACGTTATTACCTTGCGAACAACAAGTTCGATGGTGTTTATAATTAGCATGGTGGAAGCTTGAAATCATAGCGTTCTTGAACCAACACTGTCAACACCGTCAAAATTGAAATCCTCGCGTTCCTCTTATTTCCGTCCATGAGAACTCCTTTGGTGACGTCATAGTCAGCATTCGTCCAATCGTGGAAGGCCGACCGCCGCGACGCTTTCGATCGCGCACGTCGCCAATATGGCACTGAATTTCTGAATCGAGGGTGCCTTCATAGTCATACTAGGGTGCCTCAATGTCCTTCTGTTAAGGGTGATGCTACCCTTTGTAGTACCCGATGCCGACAGCACGCGCTCACGGGTAAAATACAAAGAAATCGACGAAAACAAAATGTCGCCGTAGCACAGTCAGCGCCACGAGCGCGTGCAGGGACACGTTCTTTCTCGCGCTTCTGAACAAAAAATAAAAATAAAAGTGTGAGACAAAATGGCCAGATGTCTTCACTCTAAGCAAAGCGCACATGAAGGCACCCTAAGTCATACACACGCGCGCTTTAGCTAGAGTGATGACATCTCAGCCATTTTTCCGCCCAATCGTTTTTTATGCATGAAGTGCGAGCAATCCGGTGTCACTCAGCTCGAGCGCGTAGCTTTGGCTAATGCATAGACGCCATTTTACCGCCCAAGTCACGCATCGAGTTCGCCAGAGCGTCACGCGCTGGCACATTCGGGACAACAATGGAAGTCTTCACCCTGAGACAGGCAGACATGTAGGCATCCTAGAAAGGGTCTATTGCTTCAATGAAAACCCCCTAGCGACCTTTTGCTAAGAACCAACTTCCAAACAGCAGGCCACGAGCGAAAACTCCATGAGCTCCATGTGCTGTAGTGGGTGACAGCAACTGTTCTAAAGAGAGGTTCAAAACAAGAGGCGCCTTGCGGGAGCTATGTATCGCGCTGCAATTTTTAACAAAGGTGCAAGCAGGTGGTGGAAGTTTACAGTGAAAAACAAAATCAAGAAATGAACTTAGCTCGCTCAAAAAAATAAAAAAAAAAACACCTAAACCTGTTTTGGGCAATCACCAGAACTTCGCAGACGATTTATTTATTTATTTATTTCCTTCAGCTACCCGAAGGGCATTACAGTAGGGAGAGCCACAATACAAAAAAAAAAAACGATTTTTAACACACCATCGGTCATCAAGACACATAAGTACGCAACGTAATATACAAAATCGCACACGCATATAAACATGCATAGAACAGAAACAACCTTAGTCTGCATGGAAAGAAACACAAATGCGTTGATAATGTATTTACACTCACATATATTGTTCAGGGACAATGCTCGAGTTGCGAAAAAAAAAAAACGAATCTGGACTTCGGAAGGAAACGATCTCGCTTGGCAAGCTGTTCCATTCTTTTATCGTTCGGGGGAAGAAAGAGTTACGAAAGAAATCAGACTTTGACGTGTACTCCCGAACGTTTTGGTCATGATCTACTCTGCGCGATACATAAAATGGCTCCAACAGGTATTGTGATCTTTCAATTTTAGATAAACCATAGAAAATACTGTGAAAAAAGTTTAGGCGCAAATACTTACGCCTAACAGCAAGCGATTTCCATTGTAAATCCTTTTTTTATAGCGAAGACACTGCTACGAAAGTTGTAATTATTTGTCAAAAATCTAAAGGCACGGTTTTGAATTCTTTCATTTTTATCAATGAGATACTGTTGAGATGGATTCCATTCAACGCAAGCATACTCGAGAATGGGCTTCACAGAAGAAAAAAAGAGAGTCCGTTTGAGGGATGGTGGAGCGCGCGAGAAGTTTCTCCTTAAAAACCCCAGCGTTCTACTAGCTTTCCCTGTTACGCGGTTCACATGTGAAAGCTATCTCAGATCATTAGAAAAAAGTACCCCCAGATGTTTAGCTTCTTTTTTAATGAGTAAAGTTTCTTCGTGTAAAGTGTACGTTGACTGGAGAAAGTCATTTTCCATCTTGAACACCACAAACAAATTCTGTCTAAATTGCATTTGAAGAGCTGATGATAGATCAGCTCTTCAAAGCAAGCATAGTGGGAAGGGCCGCCGACAGATGGCGTACGCCGCATCGAGAGACCACCGTCGGGTTCGAGTTCTTTTGCGGGATCGTCTGCTATCATAACCCGAATCGGCCGGCCCTCCCTCGACGCGGCGTACGCCATCTCCCGGCAACACTTCTCACTCCGCGTGCATCGTCTGCGAAGTGGCAGCGCGGAGTGCCCAGGACAGGTTTCTGTTTATTTTTATTTTGAACGAGATAAGTGTGTTCCTTAATTTTATCCCTGTAAACTTCCGCCACTTGCATGCACCTCTGTAGTAAATCGCAGCGCGATACCGTTAAAATAAAATATTTTTACGAGCCGTCTACATGCTGTACATCAGCCTTGACGACATAGCACAAGAGAGTTGCCGTCGAGTCCAGTGTCACAAAAGGCTAAAGAAGCGATGTACTCCGGCGGCTACATCATCCAAGCCGGTACCAGCAGTAAAGAAAAATCATATTTTATGCTCTCTGAAAGGTCGTGTGACTCAAGCCGTCTGCAACTGAATGAGTAATTTAATTGTTGGGCTCTTGCACTCCAAAACGCACATCACCGCCGAAAGCGGTTGTACGAAATTCTTAAGGTCTTCGTGTTTCTTATTTGTTCTACGTGGATGACCACATGCAGTCATCCACGTCAAGCGAGTGAGCAAAAAAAAAAATAATTGCGCTGTTCTTCGTTAGAACGTATATTAGAACCATTACCAAAAGCTGCCTAGTTTACTAACATTGAGGACAGGTCAAAGGGGTGGTACAGCCATTTTTGTACTTTCCGTAAATATCACTAATGATGACGACACCATGATGTGCTCTTTTCAAGTTGTCTGATCGGTCGAATCAGCTCCTAGCGTCGACCGCGTCTAGATTTAATTAAGGGGAAACGAAGTTAACCTTAATTAAATCCATGCAATAATTAATTAATTAATTCGAGGACTTGCTTTTATCCCGGAAACTTTGGGGGAGTTCTGGTTTGTCTGCTTCAAGTAACACGATGCCAATAAAATTTTAAGTGGGATACGTTTGCGAAGCTCTTGCAGAAATAGCAGACTAATTAACAGTGGTATGTCGGGAATGTCACAATTCCTGACACTTCTAATAAAGAGAGTACGAGAAGGAAAGCATGGCATTGGAAACCATGCTTTAGAACTCTAAAGCATGTTTTCTTTAGAATTCTGGGAGCCATTACGCGAATAGCACTCAGTTGTTTTTAACCATTTTATTTTTTACGCTTGTTTTCTTCAATTGTGCGTATTGTCGAATATGCCTCATCTGTCTGGAACTCTATTGAAGTGACTAATTCAAATGTAATTGAGCGTGCTCAACGGAAATTCATGCGTGCATTGTTTGATCGTTATTTTCACCCGAATTATTTCTACAGTTACGAAAGAATTCGCAACCTCAGGGAATTGGACACGCTGCACAGCGGGAGAACGATCTGTGGAATGATGTATCTGTATAAAATTGTAAATGGTGCAATTAGTTCACCAGCACCAGCTCTACCAAGTCACGCCAACTTTTCTGTTGACTGACTGCCACACTTAATCGCAGACCGCACTTGCGAGTAAATTGTAACTAGGGTTCCGTGTTTTCGCGGTTCAGAATCTTCATGTTCGGGGATCTTGCTCGAGGTTAACTTTTTATCGCAGATTCAGGCTTTATCGGTGGCACGGATACTTAGAGGACGTCCCGGACTGATAAGATACTAGAGAATCGAGATAAGGGGCGTCGTCCCGAATCAAGATGCAGCCTCATTGCACAGCTCAATGGGGGTTTCGTATTTCCGACCAGCAAATAAGGATTTCTTCCCGTGAAGTCTGAATTCTTCTTAGTCGAGAACGACTCACATTCAAAGTTTTTCGCTTTTTTTTTTTTTTGCCCGATTTTGAGAAAATCGTTTTGGTGGTTATTCTTCGGGGCTTGTCGGTCTATATCAATATCACGAAAACCACAATTATAAGCTATAATTATGGTTACTCACCAAACGTTGCACGGTGGCGAGTATAGCTGTGGCCGAGATGTCACGAATGAAAGCATAATTTGGGGCGGCTCATATAAAAGCAAGGGCCGGTGCGCAGCTCATCACATCAAAACTGAAGTCTGCAAAAAAATTTACCACACCGTGTCCTAAGAAAAAAAATATATATAGAGCAAGAGAGAGAGATTTTTTATCCTCCGCCAAAATGTTGCGGTAGCAGTTCGAAAATCTGGTTCTAAAGTTAAAAGTGATGTTATGGAAAATGTCAATGGGGCCCGTTTTCGCCCGTTTTCGGTAACCGGCGTTATTCAGCTCCATGTATTCGAGAACACCGTCGGCCGCCACTTTTCTATTGAAAATTTCAGAAAATCACTTATAAAGTTTTGACTGAGAAAACGGCTAGTTCCGAAAGTTGGAATCTTGTTTGGACCGCGATAAGATTACATTTGGGCGGAGAACCTGCAGTGTTTGGCGATGGCTACTTTATTTTTGCGATGAAACGAAAACTGTAATGACTTTGGTGGGACACCTTGTACTTTTAGAGTTGGTACGTACGCGAGTTTGCTTCATGTTTACGAGAGAAAGTTGCAAAATACACCCCGTCTGCTTTCATTTTTTTTTTTACTTCTTTAATGTTTTTGTTTTCGTGCGGTGTGCGTTTCTTCTGTAAATTTTACGTTTTGCTTAGCTCGCACGAGCCGAGTGTATACTTAGAATAAAAGAGAGAAGCCAGAAACAAAACAAAATTTTTAACTTCAAACAATTGTACGCTTCTAACATCCCCCTCCCCCCCTTTTTTGTTCCTTCTAAAAAATGTTTGTAACGAAAAGGGCGAACATTAAAGGGGCACTGACACCCTAAAGGTCGCATTTTTTGTTGCTGTTCTCTAAAACTTTGCGAGTTTTAGTCTTTGACACAAAAATACCACAACGCAAAAAAAAAAAAAAAAAAAAAAAGTTACACACGCGCGCTCGGTTTTTTTTTTGCGTTCTTCTTTTTCGTTTTTTACATACTCGCTTTTTTTGTTTGTGACGTAATCGACTATAAAATTTTGAAGCTTTGTAAGCGACATTTCTATAATATTTAACAACCGAAATCGTAAAACATTCTTTTAAAGCAAATGCGAACGCCTCCTGGCTTCTGATCCTTCCTCGAAAACCATGGTGGCGCTCGGCACCTGTCGCAGTGAGGATTGTGGGGAGGCAAGGAATCGGCCAAAGTTCCCTATGTGTGGTAGACTTGCCTCTAGCCTTCGACTATTTGCTTCGTGTGATGTGACCTGCTGCGGGAAGTTCGTCGGGACAGCACCACGCCTCAACCGAGGTACCGCTTGAACCTCCAAAGGCTCCAGAGAAGCTTGGGCTGATCTCATAACCCTTGCCGACAAAGTGTCGAGAACAAATAGAAGACTTCGATCTGAAACCCTCGAGTAGTTCTTCAGGTACTGCCTGCGCAGCGTACTTTCGGTTGTGACTTCGCCGCGAGGCAGCCGACGTGATCGACTCACGTCGATCACAAAAGTTAACTGCGTGTCCTCTTCAACCTGACACCGTCCCAAAAAAAAAAAAGAGATCGTTGAAAGGGTTTTAAAAGAACTTCAAACTCGAAAGTGAAGCGTCGTCTGCTCACAGCGATAGGCACGGAGAAACGCGGTTGATCGCGGGCGAACACGACACTTCCGGTTGGGACGGTTCGGAGGCGGGAGAGAAGCTCGAGCTGCAGGACGACTCAATCTTTGACATCACTGCACGGGCTCCAACCGCGCGAAAACTTCAAACCTAACTTTTAACTTTTTTTTTTGTAAATATTTAGTTTTCGAGTTTCGAATTTTGAGGGTAATAGTCAGGCATCGTTTACAATCGTTTAGGATAATAAAAAAATAATATAATTTTGACTTCTGTTTTTCCACCCAGAAATAGGTGTTCTTCCCATAAAAAAAAAAAGAAGAGCCGTTTGTTTTTACAGCGGAGCTGTTAAGGGCTAGTTTCCCCAGCATCGTGTCCGTCAGCAAACAAATGATGACACGAAACTCTGGACAGCTATCGCCATCTATAAACGACGGTGGCAACCAGACAACAGCCTTGTCGGTTTTCTGGGTGCCGCAATCGCTCATAGATGGCGCGACCTTTCGAGCCTTTCCACTCTGGCTTGCCGACTTGCGGCCGGCCATTACTTCATTCCCACCATAGTACAGCTTCGCTGGTCTTCCTTCTTCATCAAAATGGACAGGCTGAAAGATTTTTTTTAAATATTATATTTCTAGGGGAAGAACTGAAATATACAATTCACCCTTTTCGTTCAGAAATAGTTCTTGAACTATATAAAACCGTTTGACGTCCGCTGCTCGGTCATCAACGCATCGTCGTCAGCATTTTTAATCACGTTCCAATGAACACCGCAATGAAAAATTATCTGGGCTTTCACGCAGTTACGAGTTCCAAAACCCGCCCGTCTGAGTAAACGCGAGTTTCTCGCCAATGATACGGTAATTCGAATGCGGCGGCTGACGCCTACAGCCCAAGGAGCGCTGGATCTGATTCATAACGATCACGCGTCCTGCTTCCCGATTGGCTCTTCTCCGATTGGTTCTTTGTAATTGGTTTTCTCTATCTGGGCTCACGCAGCAACGCGATTGGCTGCGGGTCAAGAATCAGGCGGTCGGGGACACGCTGGGGGACTTGAGGACCGTAACGAGTCGCTGGAATAAAACTCCCCCAATTTAATGAGCTGCAAGATATTATTACATGTGACAGTCGAAGAAGTACATGCGCTCATGATTTCAAGCGTGTTTTTGTTTCTCATACATATGTACGCTTTCAACATGTCCACCTGTATTTCATTAAAGGTTTAATGTAAAAGTTGTCTGGCAAAAGTAAAAAGGGCATTTCAAGGTCCCTTTAATTTAAACGTCTAAACAGATGTTCCACCTCGTCATTCGCTGAGCTGATTTCATACACCGCAGAGATTGGCTCTTCGAGTATTTTGCGAGTGAGTAGACGTGCAGGCAGTTCTTAGAGTGCATAGAGAATTTTTACTTCGAAAAAGACGGAGAGGACAAATTGTAAATTTAATAACTTCTAAAAAAAAGTGTGGTTCGTCCTAATATTTGGGTTATTATTTTACCGATGTTTATTAGTGTGTTTAGCATATTTTCGGGCAAAACGAGGATTAGGAAGAAAATGGCGGAGTGCCCTTTCAAGGTGGAAAAGAGAACGCTGGAATCGAAGTAGATTTGTTACGCCTCCGTGTTTCTTTTTTTTTTTTTTTTTGGCCTGCGGTTTAACGGCTTGTTTTCTTCGAGACTTCATAACTTCGCCAAGAAACTAATAAAAAAAAAGTCCGAAAAAAAAATATCACTATAGCACCGAGACATCGTTTTTTTTTTGTTTTTTTTTAATTTTAACATACATTATGTCATGAGAAATGTTGTGTGGACAAAAAAAGAACGAAAAAAAAAACGAAACCGTTACGAAAAAGTTGGACGAAAGGGTTACGAAACCGACGCAGTTAAATGGTTACGAAAAAGCCTTACGTCGTCACATGACGTGACGTGCAGGATCGCGCGAAGAGTCACGGGGCCACGTCACGTGGACCGTGTGACGCGATGCGGCACGAGTCAACAAGTCTCGCAACTAGCAAACACGCCGATTACAAACGCTCGCACACGCCGGGGGGGGGGGGGGGGGGGGGGGTGCAGAGTGAATTCACTTTTGCGCATGCGCAGTGGCGAAAACAGCGCCACCGCAGCGGGGAGACATCGAAGCTTCGTGTGGGTGTATAAAAACTACTATTGCACCGGCCTTGCACGACACCGTAATAACGCCATCTGCGTACAACCGTTTCGTCCAAGATGTTCGAACCTGCACTGGTATCTTATAGAAACGTCGAAACTGGACGGTGGTTTCCTTCCGAATGTTCAGAGGTCATTAACTGCCAAATGATGACTGCCGGACCGCTTCCGCCTCGCTTTCAGTCACGCATTAACCACTACTTTCTTCCTTTTTTTCTCGACCTGCTCTTTCGTGGCGCACCTGGCTAAGCACAAAACACCTGGAGTTCAAAATACTGTAGGAGCCGTCAAAAATTCTGTCGATTACGTCAGTGTTGTCTCAACTGCTCCAGATACATGATACGGAACTCTCGCCACAAATATGTTTGCAAACTTGTCCCCCTCTTTTTTTTACGCTTTTTAATTTGGTTTGTGCGTGTTTGTATGTGTGTGCGTGCGTGTGCGTGTAAAATGTAGCGGATACGCTATGCCTCGGAGGCATTATAAATACCACTATTATTATCAGCCGTCTGATAATATTATAATTACACCATTTATAAAACCTAGTTCGTGTGATCAGCGAAACCCCAAAAAGCACGTTGACAAAAAAAAAAAAAAGAACTGGCCACGCGCGTAAATGTGATTTATGAAACGCAATTGTATAACCGTCGAAACGGCGAAAACGCATAACTAAACTACCCTCCTGACTTCCGGATCCGTGACGTAGCGTTCGTTTTCGCTGGTGTTTTAAGTTTTTCGTGATTTTATGCTTTTTCTCTGAACTACGTGACTCTGGAGCGGTGCTGACGTAATACCATTATCAAGCGCTTCTCTCAAAATCAATCGTTATGTTTGGGAGGCCTCATCAGCTCTTTCAAGCACGTTAGTGGCCGATTCACATGGGGCGATTTTACTAGAGATTTTGCAATTGCAACGTCGCTCATGTGGCAAAAAGAAAGAAAAAAAAAACGGAGGAAGTTGATGTGCTTAACCATAGCCTCCTATATACTGAAAAAGCCTGGCAGATCGCCACGAGAAGCGGCTGCCGAAATGGAAAAGGTGGAGTGGCAGACAACGGTTGAGAGGACAGCCACGTGACCGGCGCCCTGCTGCGGCGAGACGCCGAAACACACTTCTCCCAAGAGAGCAAGTGTGTTTCGGGTTCTCGCCGCTGCAAACGCTGTACGCTGACGTCCAGGTTCCCCGAGAAATGGCTCTTTGATGCTCCGTGCTACCAGATCCTCGCGCTCCAAATCTGCGACCGGGCACTCTATGGCTCCGTCGTTGAACTGCCAGGCTTTGTGAGTATAGAGGAGGCTATGGTTTAACGTTGCAGCTGTAAATTCGTTAACAAAATCGCACCATCTGAATTGGGTTCCACAGATTTGCGTCGGTTGCATTCACAGCAAGGATAGAATACCGAAGACAGGGTTACCAGAACAAACGCACTTCACGGTATACCGTGTGAAAATCAGCGTAAAATATAGATGGGTTTGTCATATCACTTGCGACCGAACAATCACAGAGGGGGAAAAACATGTTTCGCCACTTACATGAGGTATTACAAGTTATTGTAAAAAAATTGTTCAGACATTTACATGCGTTTCATTAACCACGGCTCGATACTAAACGATTGAGAAAGAAATCGTAATTTCTGTACGTAAACACGATGAAAAATATAATTAATTTACCTAATGATCAATCCCACTGGCAACGTAAAGTACTTGAACTCATCATTTACTCACAATTGGTTAACCTTCCTGAAGCTCCTTGCACCATCAGGGGTTCGCAACATGGCCGTAGGAAACATTTCTCGTCCTAAAACTCGACTTCGCGCCTTCACGCACGATCTCCATCACTCTCTTTGTTATCTTTATGATCGTAATTGTGTCGGAATTGCCAAAAGCTCATGAAGCTATGCGGAGAGCAAGACATCTGCTTCCAATGCTTCATATGTGTCCAATGAACACATATGAATCATACAGGATATATCAGATATATCAGAACATATAAGAGCCACATAAGAACTATATAAGATATATAGGAACATATAAGAACCATACAAGAAACTTATAAGAAATTTCTGACAGGTTTCTTATATAGTTTTCATGTCTTATATATCTTATATAGCTCTTACATGGTTCTTATATGTTCCTATATATGTTGTAGGATTCATATGTGTTTATTGGACACAGAAATTTCTCATACAATTGAGATTTGCCAATAGGGTTGAGTAAGGCAAATTAAGCGAGATAATCTGAGTGAGATTATCTGGGTAAGATAATTTTAGTAAGCTCACGTGAGTAACGTAATTTGATCACGATCAAATTACCTTACTTCAGTAAGAAGGTAATTTGCGCGAGATAATCTGAGTAAGGAAAACCGGAGCATAACGGTTGCCCTCAAAATGTTCGTATAAAGAAAATGAGCACTCCAATCAAACGCAACAAGGAGCGAAAAGAGCAAAGACGGGCGGGAGGTATGAGGCAAAACAAATACCTTTTTCCACATGACACCAATCCGCCACGTTGTTCGTTGCGACTTATTATCTCCTCAAAGCGGCGAGTTCGATGGTGCCAAGGAGACGCCGAAGGAGCTCGCTCTTTGTATACGTGCTCAGAGGCGCGTCACAACTTACAGCGGACGAGACTGCGTCGTCGAAAACACCCGACACGATTCCTACTTGCGGTAACGAGCGCACGATCGGCGTTAGCCCGATACTTCCATACCGGCTTGAAAGCGAGCGGGCATAAACGCGCCCAAAACTCGTGGAAGCCGTCCGTCAGAAGTATAATTGACTGGAGAGATGAATAGTGGCGCGCCACATGTGCGCAACCCGGCCCTATGTGCAGCGACACAGGGGAAAAAATAAAATTTCTACGCGAAGCGTCTTGAGAGACAAACTAAAAACGATGGAAGGAAAACCTCGCGGGCTGCATGTCTGTAAACAGTATTTTTTTTAAATATTTTTTTATGTTTGGCACTTTTACGCGTAGTTGGTCTTGTGGAACTCGTGCATCGATGTCAGTTAAAGGCTCCCATTAGAGCCACTGTACCGGGAGAAACTGAGGGAGAGGAGGAGGAGCTCTGATTGGAAGGAATAGTGGGTAGACGGAAAGCTGCCTTTGCCTCTACTCACTGTTCGAGCGCGTTCGGACGCCGTCGGTCGGCGTTCGAACGCGAGACATTGCGCTAGGAGTAAACAACGCTCTTGTTTGCTCTGATTTGGGGGGGGGGGGGGGGGGGGGGGGGGGGGTTCAGCAATTTGTTTAGTTTACCAACTAATTCTTCCAATCTAAGCTCGGCGTTCGGATGTCGCCGCTGGTTGTCATTTCTTCCTCGACGCCGCTTTCACTCCGCGTACACCTTTTCTGCTCGGCCGTCGCCATTTTGAATGGCAGAACTTCCAGCCTGAGCGAAAACATGTTTTCTCTCCACGTCATTGAAAACTTTTCACGTTTTAAACGTAAATCTTACTCGTTTTTGCTCAGCCTCGCCTATATAGATATATATTTTTTTTTTTTTTTGTCCCCCATACGCAATACTAAAACCATTTGGCCGGGCACACGAAAAAGCGAGAAATGTTTATTCGGTACTCATAAATAAAGTCCCCGAAGAAAATTCTGCCTCGCGCGTCCGTAAAAACATACCAACGGTCGGTTGTTTGGGAACGCGTTATAGGCGCCTGCGTGCCCCGCGTGACTGGTGGAGATGCGTATGACTCCTTAGTAGCTGTTCAGTGTGGCGTCGCCAATTTGAGGCGTGCGCGCCTCGTGCACCCACGCATTTGCCGCTATGTGATAGGCCCCTTTTCTGTTTACAAACGCAGGTCGTCTCTGGCCACCCAAATAGACTTGCGGTCGCTCGGTTTCGGCGGGCTTTCCAAGCTTGTTGATGTCGAATTTCCGGCATTCGGCCAGTTTGTCGAAAGCCAATTGGTCGAAGGCCAACTTGTCGAATAGGCAAACTCGTCATAGGCCAATTTGTAGAAAGGGAAACTCGTCGAACGGCAGTTTGTTGAAAGCTTCTCTGATGAACTGCCCTTCGACGAGTTACCCTTCAACGAATTGCCCTTCGACGAGTTAGCCTAGACCCCGGATTTCCTGGAACGACGAAGCTTTACAGAAATCGCGAAGTTGGGGATTTAGCAAGGTCCTTCTACCGTGCTATTCAACGCATACGAGGGGATTGGTTGTCTTCTGGAGTATTAAAAAAATCTCCAGCAAGTATCTCGCTAACCGGTCCTTTAGCTAACCACCTGGAAAATGGGTCACAAAACTGGTTCTAGAGTGGAGATTGTTTGTCCTCTCATTTCGTCGGGAAGTAAATTTCCAACAGAGCCTCCTTCCGCCACTTTGAAAAGAAAAGAAAAAAGTATATATATAAAACGGCTCATAGTAAAAATCAATAGACTGAAAGTATAGCTCATTTGTACTTTATGAAGCACTTCACAAAGAATACCTAACGTGATTATAGTTTACGAATAGTATATTGCTACGCACGCGCTCGCCCGGCGACGCCCGTGGCAATATCACCTGACCGTGCTTGGAGATTTGTGTTTGTCGTTTGTTCCCCTTCTCCAGGGATTATTTTCGGTAAACATATAGTTTTTTTGCATGCACACCTTAGTGGCCAGACTGGGTCGACGCGCGGACCGCACCACTGAAGTACGAAGTATGCTACTAAATGTATACAAAAATGTATGCCGTAAATAATGAAAGTATGCTAAAATTATGTACTTCAAGAGTATTTTTAGTTTTATTGAAGTAGAAATTAATTATATATATATATACTGTTTCCATATTGTTTTGTTGTTGTTGTTTTTACCAAAGGGAAGCCTGATCTCCTGCGATGCACACAATTTTCAGATATGCGCAACACCAAAATGTTTGCACACAAAAGATTTCACCACCCTTAATCGTGTAAATCCTCGTGCCACAGGTCTGACATCCTAAGGGTATTACACCTTAAACATAGGATGCTGGCGACCTGAGCAGAAATTTATGGATATTCTTTTACGAGGAACAAGTTTACAATCAACGAGCATCGCATGCAGTTCTAAGGTGTGCAGAAACAGAAAATACAGTCTGAATGAATCTCGCGCTACATAGGAATCAGTGCACTGTTCACCGCTCCACCGCCTTACATGCATGATCTGCATGATTGACAGACGGTCTTCGCAGGGGACCGTCTCCCCAATTAATGAAGTTTCAAACATGTTCCTTCATCTCGTCAATATCTAACGCCAACAGTATAATATATCTAAGTTCAAGGAATGTATCTCCAAATAAAAGCATTGGTATAGGCAAATAATTATTGAACGTAATTACTAAAACAACCTCTGCTAAAGATGTTTGAAACACTTCAGGAAACAAACAACAGCAAACATCATTAAAAACAATGGGTGTTCGCCTTACGTCACCATAGCATTATTTGTTATATTCTTCACACTCTGCTTACACCATTCAATAATGAAGTGTTTTCTTTGTTTTGTTTATTAATGTAATAGCACCTTCTTTCGCGATTAAAGTGGGTGCATTGCAGATGATAAGGGTAAAACCATGGCATAAGATTCTGGAGCACCGGAGTAACCCTTTAATGTGTACCCTGTCGTTCTGTTCGTGGTCCTCGACTTGACTCGAAATTGATCAATCACATGAACAAACATTGTTGAACTGAAACTCAAACACTAGACCAAGATACGTTTGCGAAGTCATTGAATTAACAATAATAGTCCTCACCATTATTTTATATATATTTCTTTTATCTCAAAGCATCTGCTGGCCAAAACAAAAACGTTACGCCAGCGGCAGGCACGATTTTACTCTTTAGGCAGTATAATTTATTGCCAACTGTTTACAAGCTGCTTGTTAAAGTCAACTGAACGCTTTGGAAGCTGACTCCAACACCTACGCAGCAGCACGACACAAATGCTCGGCGTATTTTAGTTTCTTGGCTTTCTGCACGACTTGCAAGCTTGCTTGCCCGTGACGTCACTGAAAAGCGCGGGTTATTTTAATTGCAACAAACTGGCAAGTTGGCCGGGCTAGTTGTTTCAGTACGTAATAGACTACCGACAAGGTAAGCGATGCCAAAACCCAGATATTCGAATGTAGTTTTTTTCGGAGCTCTTTCATTTGCCTATTTCACAATAACCATTCTGAATTTCGCGATACAAATTGCATTTCGGAGAGAGTAAAGGCCGGAAATTTAAAAAAAATATTCAGTTGGGTAGCTAGAAAAAAAATGTATTAGTGTTTAAAACACATATTGACGTCTTGCCCACAAAACATCCGAACCCCGGTATCTATTTAGGTAGACGAACTGCTGTCGATGCTGTAAATCCCCGTATGCCGTAGTGTTCGAGCTTTTCATGCGGCGTCTCGCGGTGTAACAAGTCGAAGACGTTTGGTAAAATCGATAAAAACGCCAAGTACAATTTTGAGATCTTCAAAAATAAATTCCTTCTGAGTGCGGACTCAGTTGAGTGATTTTTACAGCATCCTCCTTGACAGGAGGTGAATATGTCGTGCTCACAAGAAAAGACCGCCATACGCTCATGCAGTTATTTTTCGAAGATCAAGCGTATCATCAATGAAAACTAACGTAAATCTCTCTCACCATCCTAGGTAGAAAATGTCACAACTAGTTCTATTTCACAAAATTTACCATTATAATCAATCACTAAAAAGCGAGCTTCTTTCTAATTAGCTGTTCTACTTCTCTCGTACAGATCACCACCATAATGCCCCTCGTTGTCGTACTCACATTATTTAGTTGTTATTCCTTCATACCAAATACTATAGAGCTAAAAAGAACCAGACGCCTACTTCAATGGCCACAATAACCGATGCATCAGTTTTCAAACTCACCATTGAAGATTATTTTTTCCCTCGACCTACATGTGTTGTTCCTTTGTTGTATTTTGCCAATTTCGTGTATTGTTTGTCTACTTTACACTCCCTTCTGTAACTCTCTCTGAACCACGAAGGTGGTGAAAGAAAGAAAGAAAAAAAAGTGCGACAGGTGTTTATAATCCTCCTGACCTTTCTCCTCGACATCACTCGCGTAGAGCGCATTTATAGAGATACCGCCATATGTTTACAAATTACAACAAAAATTATTCATTATTCCTTATTCATTTCTTTTAATGCTGCGTCGTCAAATCACTAGAAACGTGTTCAGTTGGTTTTTCTGTTCTATGGTAGAACTTCACAACGATATCCGCTCCGGCGTCGCAGTTCACGCCTCCGCGTTCCTTTCGGCAGCGCAGTGCGTGCGAACTCGCGAAAAAACCTGCTGCAGGAAGCGTCCATCTTTAAATTACAAATGCTCGTGAAGGTTTAAATCGTTCCTTAAAGCTGCGGGCTCTCGAACGCGTGCCATCTGCGCGCTTTCGGACGCACAGATGACTCGACGACAGATAGAGTCGCCCCCATACGACGCTCCGTCGCCTCAGTCTGCGCATTCTTAATGTCGTCGCCAAAAAAAGAAAAAGAAATCACAATTAGGCGACATTTTGAAGAAAAACGCGGCGGCCCGCATAAGGAAGACGACTATTGAAAGCCAACGTCGACTGTGTATGTCATAATGAGCAATTCTGATTATGACGGTTTTATCGATAGATCATTCTAAATAAAACTGCTTAATAAGATTTTTTTTTTCAATCCACTTTTTTTACGTCTGATTACCTGTCGTAGACCTTGCAGCTTTTACTAAATAATTCTTGCCTTCGAAAAGTTACTGCAAAGTGAAGCAGATAATTAATCATATCCTTCGCTGATTTTTATTAAAGTAAAATGCATATTACAAGTTCCTGGAAGACCATCTCGGCGAATAGCCAAGCTGGCGATGCAGACGCTGATCGATGCTCACTCACAGAATGAAAACGACAGGGAGGCCCTTCAGTTGCCCCACCTCCATTGTGAGCTTTCTATCTTCGATGATGCTTCGCCGTTTCGCCAGCTTCGAGCGTGCGCGCGTAGCTAAAGCCAACGTTGTCACAGCGCGTCGGATAAAAACGAGCCCGTGCCGTAGGACGCCCCGCCGTCCTCGCCCTACCGCTGACTATCATTTTGTTTTTCCCGGGCCGTATGATGCATGACTTCTCCACGGCTGTGTTCCAAAATTTACTCGATCCGACTCCGGAGTAAAGGTTTCGTACCGTGGCGTTCCAAAACTTACTCGAGCTTACTCGATGACGTCAGAACTCGCGTTCCAGAAGCGGGTTGTTTACTCCGGAGTAATTACTCACGCTACCCTCCTCGATCGGGGGGTAACGTCGGATCAAATCGAGTAAATACGTAACGTGATCTGTTCGTCGTCTGCTATCTGCGCCGACAGCCGTCAAAGCTCGCTTGCTCCGTCGGTTTTGGTGCCGGACCTTCGAAATGACAAAGAATGAGGTGCAGCATGTGTGGTTATTGCGATTTGCTGTTGTCAACGCACAAATTGACTGCATTACATCCAGACCGTGCACCTTCCCCGGGAAGGTATACTTGTTATTAGGGAGTTTTCGTAGATCGTTTTCGCCGTCCCGCAAGGCCCTCCGCAACCCGCTACAGTAGCGGGAACTCCACAGTCAAGGCCATCGGCGCGCAGGCGCAGTAGCAACTTCTTCGTTGCGGAACGCTTAGCGGAGGGGGCAGCGCGGTCTACGAAAACTCCCTATTATCAGAGTGCGAGCGTAAACAGGAGCTTCTCCGCAATCTTGTCCTCGGCGTTCGAGGGAATGTCGTTTTCTCACGTTCAAAGCTGAAAATGTTTGAACGCAGTAAATGATAAGGTAGTATTTTTGTTTTCTCTAGAGTGTGTGTAGTGAGAGGATAACGCTTGTAGAGCAGTGAAGGCTTCAAAGATTTTATCGTAATCATATTCGCGTCAAAGTTTCATATCATTCTTGAGAAAGCACCCTCGCGCCGCACCACTACACCATGTGGAATCAATTTCTGCAAAACACGATCGATGCATATTACAATGCGTAGAATATATGCGCTTAGGGCAATCGCGCAGACTAATAAAACACATTTTTAATGTCTAACTGTAAGGAGTAAGTAATTTTTATTTCAATATACAGCTCAAAAAGAAGGTGAGTAAAAGGAGCTTGTGAATCCACCACAAAAAAAAACAGCGTCGTCATAATTATTTTCGTCTCTTCGAGTGCTTTCTTGATGATCAAAAAGATCGTCTGCTATTTTCTGCCATCGCTGCTGTATTTTCTTTTTGTCGTAGCCCAAGACAAAGCCAATCCGTATAGCATCCAGGTAATTATCCCGGCCGTTCCAAAATCGAGTCGCGGATCGTTTACTCGCGATGTCACGTGGTATTACCCGCTGACGTAGGAGGCTGGTTACTGGGGTAAGATTTGGAACATAGCCCACAACTTCCGCACCCCGTGGCTATTTTCGGGTATGGAGAAGCCTCGTGCGGGGTTTCAACGCTGACCTGGGTCCAGTGGTATAGTGGCGCCATCTCTCGGTGTTAAACGAACACAAAAAAACTCCGCCATTTTTATTTTTTTGTGATTTTAGCCGGATCGATCAGCCCCTGGGAACGAGTCTGCTTGGCGTGCTTCAAGTTCAAGGGGAAGCGTTTCTTTTTCTCCTTTCAGACACTAGGATATCCGTTGGTTCGCGGTTTGGCGTGTCACGTGGGCGCGGGTAGGTCAGTTCCGTAGACGCTTGGCCGTCTCATAGTGAATAATAGTTTCCTTCCCGTGACATGTTGAGATTTCATTAGGAAGAGGTAGTCAGATTTTTCGTGTCGGGTGCCGTCGGATGTATTTGCAAGCCGTCTTTTCCCCAGCGTGGAGTAGCCATTCAGTCAGGACCCGAGCGCCAGACGCGTGCACGACAAAACATCCACCGTAGTGTCCACCGTGTCGTGCGACTCGGTGTATATAAACCTCTAGACTGCAATCCAGGGCTTGTGCATCGGCAATATAAGGCCTGCGCGCCGCCAATCCAGGCCGCGTGCACCGTTAATCTGGGGTTCGTGTACGGGCCATTTAGGGCTCGTGCACCGGCGATCTGTGGCCTGTGAACCGGCAATGCTTGTGCACCGGCGATATGGGCCTCGTGCACCAGCAATCTAAGCCTGTGCACGAGCAATCCAGACCCCATGCACAGGCAAGCTAAATCTTGCGCACCGGCAAATGGATTCTGCACCGGCAATCTAGCTGGGGGTTAGGGCAGCGGCGAACCATGCATGCCTTGCACGTGATGTCATATGGCACCGTAGCAGCCGCCATTGCTCCGTGCTATTCCTGTGCCCGTACCTTCTTGAGCATACATTTTTGCACCATCAAATTCGCTCTCGGCAAGGCTTGCCGTGAAGAAGAAATTGGATGGTGCCAAATGTATGCTGCAGAACGCACGGACACAAGGAGCGTGGTCCGGAGCAATGGCGGCTGGTGTGACGTCAATGCAAGCCCTGTATAGGGATTCCCAACACGTTCAATGTACGTGCTTTCCGGTGCGACATTGTGGACCGGCAAATATCGTAGACCTTATGATCCCGCATACAGTGGTTTCGTTCCGCCTCGTCGTCCTCGTGCCTGACGCTTCAGGAATAACGCATATGTTTTACTGCGATTTCCTGCCTCGTGTTGCCCTGCTTCTTTTTCATTTCTCTACCGAAGCACTTGCTCCCACGCTATTAATTGATTGACTTCGATACTTTCCTTCCCGATACCCCCAAAGCAGCACCGATTTGGCCAACCATTGGCCAATGCCTGGCAATGGTCATTTGGCCAGTGGCCAGACAATGGCCAGCCACTGGCCGATTAATGGCCTTTCTCCGGCCATTGGCCACCAGCCATCGGCCTAGCATCGGCCGCTCTTTGGCCATTGGCCGAAAGAGCATCACCAGCCAATGGCCATTGCTTGACCAAAATCCGTGCCGCTTGGGACTTTGCTCTGTTCCTCGTTGGTGAATAACACTTTTCTTGCTAACGCCAGTCTTTAAGATAGGGAAAAAAAAAACCGTCCCGACGTTACTGACACGAGTGACCATTTTCAACGTGCTAGTGTTCGTACCATTGACTTCGCTCGCACCGACTGTGGAACAGAGCATTGCCCATCTGCTCGACCGAAAGAGTTGCCAGATTTTTTATATATCAGGTTCATAGAAAACGTGCTGTTCTAAATTTATGTAAGGTTTTTGGTGCCTTTTTTTTTATATGTATAATATCATGCGTTTTTTTTTTTGCGAGTATAACAAATTATTAATACGTGTTCTATTTAAAAAGTTTCTTTTTTATCTACGACTGTGGTGCTTTGCACCAATGAAGTGTTCAGTGCTACCACGCGCTTATGTATTTATTTTATGGTAAACTTTCAACAATTTTTCTCCCACCTTGGCTGGCGGTAGTATGTAGAAATAACATATAAAGAGTAATATTATATAGGTAATATGGAGTCCAATCACGTATTTTGCGCAGAACATTATCAAGAATAAAGCGTTGACACCACCCCTGTGAGGGCCATCGATCCCTCGACGTGAGAGAAGAGTTCATATTGAACGGAAAGCTTATAAAAATTATAATTAGAAACGGCTGTTTTTGTGGGTGTATCTGTGTTTTTCTTTTTTCTTTAATTTCTCACACGGTTAGCTTTCTGCAACTCAAGGGTTTTGTTTCTTCGTTTGTATTGCTGGTTTTTTCTGTCACTCATAAACTATTTAATCATTTTCCCATTCACTCACGCTCACAAAAAAAAAAAAAACGAACATTGAGGGTTTTTTTTATTATAAAGCTGAAGTGGATCGAATTCGAAACAAGTCTCTTAGACCCTGTTGAAAAGTCCGCGCCGCCGCCCTGTTCGCCATTGCCTGATCACGTACTCCCTGAGCGTCACGTACTCCCTAAACGTACTCCCCGCTGACGTCAGCACACGAGTGCTGACGTCAGTGTTCGGCGAGGACTCGGATCCGATCACGTGCTTCATGCCCATGGTTGGATGTTTCTGGCAACGGGCTTGCGCCACCTAGCCAAGAAATGGCGATCAGCAATGTTGCTTGATGGGCTTTTCAAAGGGATTTATTTTTTTATGCTTGCTACGTTTTCATATATTCCCGCTGTTCAATGTAATTTGTGTGTTTGTTAGTTTTTCGAGTTCAGCAAACGTCCACAGTGCGGTTTTTGTTTTCATATTTCGTCATTTTTTTTTTTATATTTCATATTATTTTATATTTTGAGGTAGAATAAGAGCATGGAAAAGTCCCGTTCTCACCTATTCCCCACTAAATTTATGGGTGAAATGTAATTGGTATGTAATCATGCACCAATTCAGGGTTGTTTGTTTGTTTTTCCTAAATTTAGCAGAGCATTAAGCGTCACACTTTTGCGTTGCTATCTTCGTCTCTTTTTTTTGGTAGGGCGGATATTTTTTTTTACGTGTGAAGCCCTACCTCTACACTAGTATTGATTTCTTTTATTATTTGATCGTCGCAATTATTGCAATTATTCAAAATTCCAGGAAAATTTAGAAGTGGTCTTTTCGGGCGCTAGGCTTTCACTCCGTCTGTTACTAAAATTCCAAGAAATATACGCTCGGGAAATAGCTCGCCTTAAGGTCACCGACCACCGAACTTACATGAGTATGAAACAAAGAGCATCGCCTGAGCTGGAAAGATCACATCGTGTTTTGGAACGCTGTAGTCCGCGATGCTATATACGTATCGGCAGATAACCTTTTTGCTGCTTCGCGCGTCGTGTGCTGACTTTTCTCTGCTTGCACTTAATGCCTTCCAATGCTCGCTACAGTTCACTTCATCGGGCACTTTCTTCTCTCGCAGTGTGCGCTTCCTTGCAATTATTAGGCG
Organism: Ixodes scapularis; assembly: GCF_016920785.2. Classification (NCBI taxonomy): domain Eukaryota; kingdom Metazoa; phylum Arthropoda; class Arachnida; order Ixodida; family Ixodidae; genus Ixodes; species Ixodes scapularis. The sequence continues at coordinate 49,952,456 of NW_024609881.1, read as the reverse complement.
GAAGCCGCAAAGCGGAATTCCGGACTGCGCGCTGATTGCCGGAGACGCTTGCAACCAACACTAACCCGCATCGACATCAACGCGACCGTTCAAGCTGGCACCGAGACCGTTCAATCTATCTTATAAGCCGGCACTGAAGCGCGTTATACAAACAAGTCCAAATATTCGAGCGCTCGTCGGGCGCATATGGGCGATTGCACGCAATATTCGAGAGTAAATGGAGTTTTTGGGAGTGCTCGCGCAGACAGACCGGCTTTGCGGAGTCGCACACAACGTTTTCTGTACTGCGAGAACTCTGATGTGAGACTTCTGTGAACGACTTGGTTTCTTCTAACTTGTGAGTGATGTGAAGAACCAAAAGGAGTAATTTTGTTCTCTAAAAGTTGCAGTATGCGAGTGCATAGGGAGTATATAGAACTAACCACACGCTTGAGGTGCCAAAAAAAAAAAAACGTAAATTGCCTGGTTGTACAAATACAAGTAGTTACGTTTCTGCGACTGCTGCCGCGTTTTGAGCAACAGAAAAAGTCGAGAATACATTTAGTTCACATGTATTCCTCAAGCAGTGCCGCAAGCTCTAGGCTCGCTTCAAACCGCGTCCAACCATGCTAAACTTTTTTTTTCTCGGCAAACGCCATTGCCTAACTTCCCCGTCCATATCGCATCTGTACGCGTGAAAAACTTCCTGCGCCATTTCATAAAGTATAGTGAAGAGCGCGCGTGCACAGCTGAGGGTGCTCAAGGTGCGCAAAATGCACGTGCACCCAAGGCGTTGACTGGATAGTCCCAGAAATTTGTCCGCAAAAATAGTTTTTATGTTCATTTCTCTCTTTGTGCGAGTGAAGCCGAACCTCCGAACCCTATTCTGCTGTCCTCGCCCATGCTTACACTGCACAAGCGCGCGTGCTCGCTCTTCTAGCTTCTGCTTCGCAATGCACGACGCTTCTCGAAGCTCCTGCTAGTAGTCGGCCCGTTCCATTGGCTTGCACCTCCTGCGCCGGCGCAGAAAGTGTAGGGCAGTTTACTTTCGGTACGTGTTTTGAGATACAACCGGAAGTACACAACCCTTTATTTTTCTGCACCGGTGCATGAGTTGCAGGTAAACCGAACGAGCATTTTCTATACTCAGGGACAACCTTCTGTGGCTATGCAGTCAAAGGTATGGGCGCACGTGCGCATGTGCATCTAGAGCTCCCGTTCAAGTTGTGCACACGCGCTCTTCACTTTTGAAATAAAACAAAGTTGTCCGTTAATACAAAAGCCTCCCGCCAAAAAAAAAAAAGGTTGTGTCAACGATCAAAACTTACGATGCGGTCGTGCAGAAATCCCTAGCGCGTCGCTCGTTCCTGTGATCGTCGCACCTGCAGCAGCAACCGTCGTTATTCTCCCGAGGGGCAAGCAGCTGTGGCAACGTCGTGCTCGACGTGCGCACGACGGTTCACGCATCCGTTCCGAAGCACGCCGTGAAAAAAAAGAAACGCACGAACACAACCGATCACCAGACAGACGGCGCGAACGCGAGGGCCAAAACCTCACTGAGCACGGAACTTGAACCGGCAGCTGCTTTTATACTCCCGGAGCAGACGACGCGCCGGGGGGTGAAACTGTTGCTGGCACCCCTGGCGGATACCTCGCCAAACTGGGGCGGCGGCGGCGCTGCGATCTGGCGCTCTTCTTTTTTTCTTTCGTTCGGCCTCCTTCTTTTCCTCTCTAGGATTCCCGGGACTCGCGCATGCGTGGTAATGTTGGAGCATATGACTTTTTTTTTTTTTTTTTTTTGCCTTCTTTGAGGGCATTTGGCGTTGCCTTTCCTCGTTTTCCCCTATTCTTTATTGGCATGTTTCTTGTGTATGGAAAGACCGTGCAATTTCCGGGCGCTTCTTTAATTCTTAAACCTTCATTTTTTTTTCAATCTTTTTTTTTTTTTTTTTTTTTTTTTCTCTCTCCAGTGATTATTTTGAATTCCAGGGTCCGCGTGAAAACGACCAGACGTTTCCTAAGCTCATTTCCGAGCCGCTTTTGGCGAATTATGACATCTGTCCCTAAGACGACGTCGTGCGAAAAAAAATAAAAAAATTGGAGATTAAAAAAGCGCTTAAAATAAGACCTTAAATTACCCTTTATAACTTCTCAAACTTTTTTTTTTTTTTTTTTACGGGGATCAGTGGTGTATGCAGATGGACATTTCTGCAATCTCTCAAGGCCGCAGAATAAACCCTCCAATTATCACTCAAAAGAAATTGTGACGGCCATCGAGGGACTCGGACGGGTTTGGGGAACATTTATCGACGCCCGCTCGGTATGGTCGCGACATCTGGCGCCTGTCTCGTCGTTAACTCAGGGTGCACGCTTCTGGCTGTCCCCTTTTTTTTTTTTTTTTTTTTTTGGTTATTGGTTGCACAGGCACGTAGGTTGTAAAAGACAGACCCTTTTTCACTTCTGTGCCTCTTTTTATTGTATTCCCCTTCCCCGCAAAACTATACACGCTTCACCTCTATTTGAAGACGCATGTGTCCTTCTGCCACTCTTTTATCATTTATTCGACAAAATGACCTCCACATCGTGCTTTCACCGAGTCGTTGCCATAGTCAAGTTTTCCGCCACTCACCAAATGCTTAAACCGTATTTTCCCCACTACAGTGAGCGGACTATACACGTTTAAAAGTTGAAATATTACGCGCAGCGCACTATGTGCAAGTGCGGACTATACAAGGTGTTTTTTTAGAGCGCAGCTCTTGGGCGCCCGTTTCCGGCTTGAGCGGCGTCGCCGTCGCCGTCGGCGTAACTGCGTGGTGCATTATGGGTAAATTTTCCCGCTAAATTTAGCGGAAAAGTTTCCCCGCTAAATTTAGCGGAAGAAATTTTCCCGTCAGATTTAGCGGAAAAAATTCCCTCCTATATTTAGCGGAAACATTTCCCCGCTAAATTTAGCGGAAAAACTTCTCCGCTACATTTAGCGGAAAAAATTCCCCGCTAATTCTAGCGGAAGGTTTTCCCCTAAATGGGAGGCGAGCAGGAGAGGAGGAGGGGCATAGCCTCCTTTCCGTACCTTCCCCTTCTCCTCCTCGAGAGCTGCGCTCTAATTCGGCGGTACAGGGAGTTGTTAACGGCTTTCATTTTTTTGTTTGTTTGTTTGTTTCTAGATCACTCACTATGACCAGACGAGACGGATTCTGTGAACGGCAGCGTAGGTTAATAGGGAGTTTTCGTAGATCGTTTTCGCCGTCCCGCAAGGTCCTCCGCAACCCGCTACGATAGCAGGAACTCCACAGTCAAGGCTATCGGCGCGCAGGCGCAGTAGCAACTTCTTCGTTGCGGAACGCTTAGCGAAGGGGGCAGCGCGGTCTACGAAAACTTCCTAATGATGATTTACGCTCGCTAAAATATTCTTTTTGAGCTAATAAACCGGGCATTTGCCAAAGCGTGCCTTGTATGGGAATTTTTTCGTGTAGACTATGTACCGGGCGAGAACTATCTAAGAAAAAACTTTGTTTCTTCAGCCGAAATTTGCCCCTGGAAATTAAACACCGGAAACTTTCTTGTGCCGCTGTGCGTAAACCGTTGTGCGGGCCCATAAACCGTTGTGCGGACGCTGCCCTTATAGGCCGTTCTGCAAACGGCCTATAAGGGCAGCGTCTGCACTACGGTTTATGGGAAGGTCCGCGGCCAGGAGCACGTGAAACCGAAGAGAGGGAGAGAAAGAGGGGGCGGCTAAATGTGTATTCACGCGGTAGACTTGCCCCGGGACCGGTTCCTACAAAATCCGTGACGTCAGCTTTCCTGCGATTCAAAACCTGCGACTGCCATATTCAGGGGAAAAAAAAAGCATATGCGAAGCTGAACAGCCGGTCCACGCATCACAGGAACGCGCCCGGGCCGGGAGTTCGCGGACCTGAGAAATGTTGCGTATCACGCAAACGTCTCCGGACCACGCCGTTATCGAGATTTTTAAAATACGTTCTATTCGCTCTTTTTCCTGCTTCGCCGAGGTCCGTGCATGGTCCGCGGAATCGGCCACACTGTGCTCGAGCAATAGCTTACTGCACAAACCGTCTTCCTCTTCTTTTCTTTTTTTTTTTTTTTTTTTTTTTTTTTTTTTTAGAGCACAGTTTTTAGGCGTTTGTTTCCGGATTGAGCGGCGTCGCCGTCGCTGTCGGCGTAACCGCGCGGTGCATTAAGGGAAATGTCCCATAATGCACCGCACGGGAATCGTGCCGTCAAACGTGAAGTCACGAGGGTCCCGCGCGGTACATTATGGGACATTTCCCGTGATGCAACGCGCGTAAAGGAGGAGGGAGGAGGAGGGAGAGAAGGAGGAGGTTAAAGAATGAGGGGAGGAGGAGAGGTGAAGGAGGAGGAGGGGAGGGGGAGTAGCAGGGAGGATGAGGAGGTGAGAAGTGGGGAGGAGGGGTATACCCTCCCCTCAGTACCCTTCCCTCCTCCTCCTCAAGAGCTGCGCTCTAATTCGGCGTTGGAGTGTTGTAAGCGTCTTTCATTTTTTTATGGATTATTTTTTAGCGTTGGCTTATGTGACTTTCGTTTGGTTGTGTTTTATGCCCCATTCCAATATTTGCAGGTCCTCAGCCCCCAGCGTGCGATCTCCTCAGCCCAGCTCGCGCATGTTCGTCGCTTCGCAAAGCGAGCAAATCACTTGCGATGTGGACGAACACTGAAAATGGAACCGGCGGGGAACCTTTCTTTGCCGTGTGATATTTTTTTGTTTTGATGAAAACAGAATTTTGAAGACAAACTTCTCGCTGAACGTCGTCTTTCCTAGGTGTTTGTCGAGTTCGGCGGGCGTTATAGGAGCGTATAACCGCCACAGTCCGTTGAGTAATTAATTAAAATTCGTTTAGTTGCTTTTTTTAATTCTTGAAAAAACATTTTGTTTTCATTAGAAACTTGTCGAGCATCATCGAAAACCCCTAAATCATTTTAGAGCAGTGGTTCTCAAATGGGTATCCGCGGACCCTTTGGAGCCCACAAAGGCATTGTATGGGTCCACAAAGCCCTGCCACATCAGTCAAGCCCGGCAATAAAAGTAGTCCTTTTTTCAGGTCGAGAAGGAATTTCTCCGTTCCCGGGCGAGATTTTTCTTGTGTATGTCAATAAGAGAAGTCTACTTTACATTAGCCCTTAGTTAAATTCATTTATTATATCCTTATATTTAACCTATACCTTCCCCCTCCCCTCACCACGAACGGGGTCCTCCATCATCTCCGCAAATCCACAAGGGGTCCGCGAAACATCGATGGTTGAGAACCTGTTTTAGAGCACTTGAAGCACGTGGGAAACGCGGGGGTGCACCAAAGTTGCCACTCGTGAAGCAGGAAGAAAGCTAGCGGCGGCGGAAAGACGCGGAGAATAATCCACTACATGCGCGTTTTCCTAACGCTAGCTTTGCGCCTGCTCTGCTGCACGTGGGGTAACACTTTGATACACCCCCACCTCTTCCAAGGGCTTCAAATTGTTCCAAAATTGACTTATTTAGTGGTTATCGATGATGCTCAATAAGTTTCGATTCGATTTTTAAATTCATCTTTATTGACTCCAGTTTGGAGAAGGAGACAGGAAAAAAAGCTACATTGCGTAGCTTGACAGTTCCCTGCCTCCCATAGACTTAGGCAGATTAGTCGGCACTTGCAACAAAACAAAAAAACCGACAAAGCATCATACAGCTTTTGATATCACGAACAGAACAGAACTTCTACAATATTATTTGTTGTTAAAATACAATTGTCTAATTTGGCTATTTGAAATATTTTTTATGTGAATATTGTTTTTAATGAGTTTATTAATGGTATATGGTACAGTATACTGGAGCATTTGAAATCCGTAATTGGTCCTGGGATGCGGCACTCTCCAGTGCTCTGGACTACGCGTAGGATAAGACAAAGTTTGTAACCAGCGTAGCAAAGTGGAGGAATGGATTGTTATTATAATATATACTATCTTTATATTTCTGGAATAATGTCTGTGTATATAAGTCAAAAGCACGCGTTACCTTAAATTTTGAGAATAAAATATCGGTATGAGTATTAAGTATATTGTACAATGGCTACTTTTTTTGTAAGCGTAAGATCTTTTTTTTGTGCAATGTATAACCTATCTGGAGGTTTAATTTTGTCGTATTGCCCCATACAAGCTGGCAGTACTTTAAATGTGGAGCAAACTATGAGTTACATAAAATAAATCTTCACCCTTCCTGGTAAACCAAAAATGATGTTCATAACTAATACCTGTTCTTTTTTGATAATTTAGACATAACATGTTCTATATGTGTTCGTTCGACCTCATGTATTGGTTAAAGAACAGCCCTAGTAATTCTACCGTTGGAACAACTTGTATGGTAGATGTATCTAACTTAAGTGGTATACCTATTTGACACAGAGAACTTTTAGGGTTAAATAGAACGGCCTTTGTTTTATTGCTTTTGATTGTTAACGAATTTACCACTGCCCACGAACTAAGCAGATTGAAGAAACTATTCACTTCAGATGAAATAAAAATTTATGTCCGTCCCTTGAGAAAATAGGCTCGTATCGTCCGCGTACATTATTATCTGGGCATTATGTGAAATATTTATGATGTCGTTAATACATAGGTTTAATAAAATCGCTCCCAACACACTTCCTTCTGGTACACCTGCCTGTAGTCGTTTTAGATCAGAGAAGTGGCCATTGATGTGAATGCTCTGAAAACGAAAGCTCAAATAACTTCTTATTAACGTCGCCGCATTTCCCCAAATGCCATAATTGGGAAATTTTATCATTTGTGTGTCAGGATTTACCCGATCAAAGGCTTTCGAAAAGTCGATAAAAATTCCTACCGTTAAAAATTTATTTTCAAATTTTTTTCAAATACATATATATTTTTTTTGTGTGTGTGTTTACCAGCGCAAGTTCAGTCGATTGCCCTTTTCTGAATCCAAATTGAGAATATGTAACAACTGAAAATTTTTCACAAAACTGGTTTAATTGAAAATATATCCGTTTTTTCTAAACCCTTTGAAAATATCGGAAGTACAAAAATCGGTCTATAATTGAAACCATACGTTTTTCACTAATTAAAATTATCTTTAATTTTTTTTAGTTAATTACTCAACAGAAAGTGGAGGTTATCCGCTCCTATAATGTCCGCCTCGAACTCGATGAACTCTTCGCAAAAACGGCATTCAACTAGCAGTATGCATTTTTTTTTTTTACTGTTTTCGTTTAATTATTTTACCCGGTATAACGGTTAACACTAGTTGCCACCTCACTGAACCTAATGTTTTCGTATGCCCTTTCTTGTAACTGATGTCTACCCCTGCCGCATGTACAGGAACTTTAAAGAAACGACGATGTTTTACGGCTTTTTTTTTTTTTTTCTTTTTTTAAAGTGCAGATGTAGTTCTTAACATTTCAGAACAGGAACCCACCTCAACGCAAACAAACAGTAATTCAAAATGGATTAAATGCAGAAGGCAGACGTAGTTCTCTAAAAGCCCGAAGCGATATCATATATTACGTATGTATGAAAGCTTAAGGCCAAATGTAAGAAGGACCGCCGATGCCACAACGCGAAATTGTGGGGACGTTCTCGGCTATCAAAAGTAGTAGTAGAATGGGGAATATATATTTTATTTCAGGAAGAAAAAGTTATGCTGCTCAAATTTTTCTGCCTGTTTTTTTATTTATCAGAGGATTATTTATCTCTCGTTTTATTGCGAAGAAACCGGCGAAAGCGGCAGCTAAATTCCCCTTGGCTGGGCGTTGTCTGCAGCAGCGAAACAGCACCTAAATTCCCATGAGACGTGAAACCTTTTTCGGATAAACCGACACGCGGGCTTGACGTCACGAAGCTGCGGCGGCGCTGCGATCGCGCCGGAGCCGGGTGGTGTGGGCAAAAGGGCGCACGTTTTGCATGGGCGTCATAGTCATAGCACTTCAGCATGTCGCAAAGCTGTGTTGCCGTTAATTGCGCCGAAAGGTACAGCAAAAGCAGCGGGTTGAGTTTACACAAGTTCCCGGCTGACTCTGAAAGGCGCAGAAAGTGGATAATATCCATGGATCGAAAAGGATGGTTGCCACGCGCGGACGACCGTTCGTGCGGCAATCACTTTCTTGAAGGCAAGCGTGGCTTCCATTTCAATCTCCGTCCTGAGGCTTGCTTATGTGCAGGAAAACCATCGTCTGATCGAGACCACAGGGATTTTGTTCCCACGATGTTCGAGCACAAAGCACCGGCCAAGGGCTCGTCGGTGGCTCGCTACGCCCGCGCTATCAAGCGGAAGATCGGCGACAGAACGGCAGTGTTGTAAGCGTTACCAAAAAAAAAAGGTTTACGAGATACGTTACCCGTTACTTGCAAATAAACGGAACGCGTTAGCGACCTACGTTACCTCAAAATAAAAGGTGCGCGTTACTGTTACCGGTAATAAGTAACGCACGTTACTTTTTTTAATTATGATTTAACTCGTTTTACTATTTTGTCGGTGCAGGTATGCATAAAATCATATTTCAAGAAACATTATGTTCATGCAGAAACTGAACATAATTACTTTATCTATTTTTGCGGTTTCACCTAAATACTCACGAGAGAAAATTCAAAGAAAAACGCTGAAAACGCAGAAATTCACGTGGCTTGACGCCCAAAAACACGGAAAAAATGGAAGTGTAATTTCTTTAAGACTTGGGAAGAAGAAGCAACGAGTAACGTAACTACGTTACCCGTTACTTGAAATAGTAACGTAAATGCGTTACACGTTACTGTTATGAAAAAGTAACGAGTACGTATTACTGAAAAAAGTGACGCGTTACCGGTATCGCCGTTACTTGTAACGTGTTACCGCAAAGACTGCAGAGCGGACAAAGCGATACCGCTTGTCATTCCTTGTGGTCATGAGGGTAGGAAAAATATCATACCTTGACTCGAAGACGCTGCGTGTATTTAACCAATTAATAAATACACTTCAGCAGACCCAAAGTCTGCTAATCCCGCCGGCAAAGCGGAAACCGCCTCGAAGTAATCGTAGGCCTCGAGAGACTTGTACGCCCGCACCGTGTCGGCCGTGAACTTGCCTGGCAAAAACACTAACTAAACGACTGAGTGAGCCGTCGACGTCGGTGGCAGCAACTTCATATCGGAATTGAAGCACCCAAGTTACGGCTTACGGTTCGTCGAAGGCAACGCCGTCCACGCACAGTTTTTCTCGATACCGCTGCCGTTCAGGCTCGGGCCGCGAGCTCGAATAGTCGGGCATAACATACGACATACGTTGGCAGAAAATATGACCCACGAATAAAGCTAGAAGTGTCCTTACAACGTCAACAACGAGCGCACGCCACACAACGCAATGGCGAAAACGCGGAGAGCCGGGCCGCTTTTGCCCACATAGCTGCTGCGCATATTAGCCCCGTGCGCGACCGAAAGCGTCGCTGTGGTCGGCCTTCCACGATTGGCCGAACGCTGACTATGACGTAGGAAAGGGGATTTATCATCGACGGAAATAAAAGGAATGAAAGAACTTTAATTTTGACGGTGTGGACACTGTTCCTTTGAGAGCACAATGATTTCAAGCTTCCACCATGCTATTTACAAACACCATCGAACTTGTTGTTTGCAAGGTAATGACGTCACAAGGGGGAACCATAGGAGGGCGCCACCAAAACATCTCGCCGCTAATACGCGGCCTTCCGACCGCGTTGGTAAACAGAGCCGCGCCGCGTGTCGGTCTGAATTAATGGCCTTGAAAATAAGATTTCGTACATTTTGATCTGGCTGGGAATTGAACCCGGGCCTCTGGGGTGCGCGACGAGAACGCTTCCCCGATGCCACGGCGGCTCCACGTTTCCGGCTGACTAAAGCTATGCCTATAGTGTGCGCGTCATGCTTTCGCATTCCCACACCTAAGCAGACTAGAATGATTTTAAAGGATCTGTTATTTGATTTATAACTAAATTATAACTTAAACGACCAAATGCTTACTGGGGAACAAATGCGCACTGTGTTCAACAATTAAATGATGTGAAAGTTGATTGACTTCGTAGATCTATAATTGCCGTTCCAAAAAACAGGTTCAAGTCATCGCTTGCGGAGCAGGATATATCGCTATTTATTTTCGAATTGTCTAAGGGACGTTCAATTAGTTCCACACTTCTGTAGGACACTGAATAAATCCTCGTTTAATTATGAGATGTGATCTGTCACTATTCCTCCAAAATTACCAACCACATTATGAAGAACAAAAAAGATTTACCACGAAGTTTTTTGTGGTTTTATTGAATGGATCCGTGAAATTTCTATTCTGATCGCGGTTTGGGCACTTCTTAGGCGAGCCTGATGGTTCCACACTCGGGAATGTTTCTGCGTGCGATGTGCGTGCTGAAGGTGTGTCAACGCAAAATGATCTCGTATCAGCCGCAATAAATCTCAAACTCTCTCTATAGCTCTCCAGCTGTAAAGAAAATTCCACGAGTTAGTGCCGTGTTTCGCAACTATCATGAACAACTTCCCGTCAGTGATTCCACCAAACCAGCTGCTAAATGCACTTCCGACTCGTCTTTGAAAGCTTTTTATTCATTCCACAAGGAGACGTTAATGAGCGCACGTGCTCTTCCCAACTTCGTCGCCTCGATGAAGGGTGACTCCAGTGCGAAACGTGGCTGAAATTTACTATTTCGGCGACAACGTTTCTTGGCAATACAGTGGAGGGTACAGGCACGCGTTCCCTCTCCCATTTTGAGCGCTGAATAAGGCTGCGCGCGGGCTCTCCTCCTCTCCACTGCACTGCCAAGAAAAGTTGTCGCCGAGTGTAGAGTTAGCAGCTTCACTCGGCGTCTACTTCGCATCTAGGCAGACTTGGACGTAGTTCAACTACTCTACTCAAACTACTGTAGTTTAACTACTTTTTTGAGTAACTTGGTAACTTTCGATTACAATTTGATTTGGGTAATTAGTAGTTTAATTTAACTACTTTTTTCAGGTAACTTCTACTCAAATTACTAACTACTTTCAAAATTTTATAGTGCTAATTTTGCCCATCACGAAAGTTTGAGCGCAGAAATGAATAAGACGCCGGCAGATGAAGAGGCAGGCATTCCCTAACGTGGGGCCCCCTTGTTCGGGAAGGCGTCCTTGGGTCAAGGTGGCGATGAGCAGCCAAAACATAACACCGGCACGCACGAATGCAGGAAGAGATGCTTAACAAGCCGTGGTCGGGTATTGACCTAATCCGGTAATGCACGCAGGCGCCGCGTTTCCAGCTGCAACCGTGAAAGACGGGGACACTCCGAGAGTTGTTGTCTGTCTTTAGAGAGTTCTGACTCAAGCGGTAGGTTCCACGGGAGGCGCCACTGGAATGACCTCGCAGCTGGGCGCCTGTTCCCATGGTCGCCTTGTCGTCAGCGCATACGCCTTTGCAAAGCCGGACTCCCCCGCGCACAAACCCTGGCACGGATAATCTGTTCATGGAAACACGTTCCCGCTTCCAGCTGCAACTGTATACGAGCGACGATGTTTGTTCACGTAATCTTTCGTGTCCTTCCGACCATCCACGCCAGGGAGACCTCCTCTTTGTTAAAAACGATTCACTTGTCAGGCGCGTCAGAATATTGTAGTCGCCGGCGAGGATTGCGAGTTACCCTTGGGAAATCCTTTTGTTGGACCCGGCGTCAGCGGCGAAGTATACTTCAGTTCATCTTCTGTTAGACCAATAGACGCTTTCAGCGAGTCAGTTACTCGAGCTGCCACCAGTCGGCGCGCCCTTCGCGCGCTTTCCGGGCCGCCATAGCCGACCTTCAGTTCCTCGCCGTTGCTCCGCGTTGTGTGCTGCACAGGCCACTACCGGAGCTTCGTTTTCGTGTTCATTTACGTTCCGCGTTGAAATCTTGCACTTTCTTTGGGTCTTTTCGCTATTTAGAACTTTTATTTAATCATTTGATATGTATATTTCGACATAGCTCTTGTATTTTCTTATTTATGGAATGGAATCGGACAGCAAATGGGTGGACGATACAAGATTATGAGGCTTCAATGACCATGTAAGTTCATCCTATTCTTACGTTTTTGTCGCTAATAAAGGGCGGTCAACACTATTGCGACATATGTAAATTGCAACTGACGCAGTAAGGCTATCACAGTCGTGCTTCTCGCTGCATGTGCACGCTCGTTTCCGTAAAGCATGTCAGCGATTTAGCGTGCGACGAGACGAGCGACTGAGATTTTTTTTTTATTTTTTTTATTTACAAATACTGTCGTTCGTCGCATCGCTCGTTTATTTTGGGGGTTTTTAGAAAACGTCGCTCACCGTCTTGGTCGCTTGCTCCGTCACTTCCACGCGGTTTGCCTCGTCGCGCGACTGACTGAGCGACAGCGAAGCGGGTCGCCGTCGCTTATCTGGTCGCTCGCCAAATCGCTTACATGCGGTTTATACTCAATTAATTTCCATGCACACAGCAATGAATTATTGGCGCCTCGATATTAAGTATAAACCGCGTGCAAGCGATTCGGCGAGCAACGAGACAGCGACGGTGACTCGCTTCGCTGTCGCAAGGGCAGTCGCGCGACGAGGCCAACCGCATGGAAGCGACGGGAGCAAGCGACCAAGACGGTGAGCGACGTTTTCTAAAAAAAACCCAAAAAAAACGAGCGATGTAACAGGCGACAGTGAGAAACCTTCGTCGCTGACTCTCGTCGTTGTCGCCGTCGCTCGTTTCGTCGCACGCTAAACCGCTTACATGCGGGTCGGCTTTACGGAAACGAGCGCGCACATGCAGCGAAAAGCACGACTGGATAGCCTTACTGCGTCAGTTTAAATTTGCGTATGTCGCAATGGTGTCGACTGCCCTTTATTAGCGAGAAAAAACGTTAGAACTGGATGAACTTACATGGTCTCTGAAGCCATAATCGTGTATCGTCGATCCGTTCGCTGTCCGATTCCATTTCATAAATAAGAAAATACAAGAGATATGTTGAAATATAGATATCAAATAATTAAATTAAAGCCCGAAATATCGAAAAGACCTAAAGAAAACACGCGATTTAAACGCGGAACGTAAAAGAACGCGAAAACAAAGCTCCGGTTGGGGCCGGTGCAGCACACAACGCGGAGGAACGGCGAGAAACTGAAGGGCGGCTATGGCGGCAGTGTCACGTGACGCCAAGATGGCGGCACCCATGAAATGTTGCCTGAAAGGGTCTATACATTTCTTTTTTCAGTAGTGTAGCACTAGCACTACAGCGGGACGCGCAGTCGTCCGGATGACCTCATCGTCGTGGCGCGAGACTTGAACCCTTGACGGTCTGGTGCACTCGCTCAGCGTATACTCTCAGAACGACGTCGGAATAAAGCGGGGCCAGTCATAACAATCTCAACTTGACGAAGAAAAAAGAAAAAAGGAGGAAAGTTTGTTATAAAAGACCCTCTGCCCGAGGTAAACCTCACATGTTTCGTCATGGACACCTAAGATGCCGACACTCGCTTACTCGACCCTGCACAGCCTGTTTCTCAAATTCAACGCTGCCGTTCCATTCAGTGCCACGGTGGAACGTCAATTTAGCTTGGCTGGGGACGTCTTTAAAAGGAAAAGGGGAAAACTCTCCTATCAAGAACTTTGAAAGTCAATTGCTTCTGCGAGCGAATAAACTATTTTGGCGAAAACGCAAGCTATAAATAGACTGCATTTATTTTAGGCTCGCAGGGTTTTTCATTGATGATCAAAACTGCTGTTCATTTTGCTGCCACAGAAATATAAAAAGTAACTTCGAAAGTAACTTGAAAGTAACTCGCTACTTTTTAGAGTAGTTAGTAGTTTACTCAATTACTATTACTAATGCGTAATTTCTACTCTACTCCAATTACTTTTGGCGTCGATACTCAGTAACTTAACTTAACTTAACTACCTTTTTTGAGTAATTTGTACATGTCTGCATCTAGGTGAACCATATAACCTACCTGAGCGAACAAAATGCAGAAATATGCAGAGCGTCGTCATTGCTAGGTCCCACGCCGGCGGTGCTGCGCAACGCTGTAACTACATATGCTGTCCATCTGCAGCCTTGTTTCGCACGCGAGTCAATGGGTTGTGTCAACTGAAAGAGAGGATCAACACTCGTCAAAGTAAAACAAGAAGTCAGCAAATTACCCTTGGATTACTCACGGCATAAGGCTAGCTAGTCTTCTCAGTAGATTCCAGTGCATGTCCGGGGAAGCATGGGCTTGTTGCGCTTACGAACTGGAGGCTGCGGTAGAACATCAGCTATCCAACGTTACTAGAACCACTCAGTTGGGAAACTGCCATAGAGACTGCTCTGAAAAAGTGGCCCCAATCTGTCCACCAGAACCGAGCTAATAGCGAACACAACGCCGCCATTTCTCCCGCAGCGGCCACTCGAGGAACTGCACGTGACTTCTACTTTGGCTTTAATCGGCCATTTTGGCGCCGAAACAGTTACAGCGGAAGAGGTTACAGGGGTGCCACCCCCGTCTCCAGAGCGGACGCGCCGCGAATTTCTGCCGAAGTTAAAATGCACCTAGGTCGGGATGCGCTACCTGAAAGGACCGCTGAGGCATGGTTGCATAAAAACAATATTGTTCCGCAAAACCTTGCAAACTAAAGATTATAAAAACATCACGCGCCCTTCATTTTGTACTAAACTCCAAAAAATTTCATACAAAAAGAGTCTTTTCCGTTTGTTTTTACGCAAAAACATGCTTTCTAAAAGCTCAAGGTGACCATAGTACAGACAAACGATAAAGAGTGGCGCTGTTTTCGCATTTAGCTCGGTCTCGGTGGACGCCAGCGGCCCAGGTTTCGACGGCTAGTTTCCCAACTGAGTGTTCTAGCAACGTTGGCATACCATACTCGTCCTCACAAATCCGGCCCCCTTTCTTTTTCGTTTTTTAACCTAAAAACGCGTCTCTTTTTTTCTTTTTTTTTTTTTACACAACTTTTTTTTGTTTGTTTGTTTTTTATTAAACAAATATAAGCGGGAAAATAGAACCGCGCGATTCACGTGAATGAGTCAGCGTTCAATGAACTCACCCGCCATGTAAAGCCCACATTAGGGTGCACTAGAACAGGAGGTGTGAAAATCGCGCGACCCTTCCCCGTAAAGCGGTGTGGCCCCTCCGCGCGCTGATGCCACTAAATGTTTATTTGGCGCTGTACCAAGGGGGCGCCGTATACGCGGTCGAGTTGCTCCGTAGAAGGGTGTGCTAGAGCACCTCATCCCTTCTAGAACTGTTATGTACATTTAATGAGGTTGAAGGCTATTTCCATATTTGCAGGTCAGGTTAGTCGGAACAATCATTGTGGACCAGCAGTTCGATGAGGGTCGAGCTGCGCGAGCAATCTCCAAGGTTCGCCACTCGTCGTCTTCTTCCATGTGACGCGACGGCACGCTCGCAGTGGCGCCAAGCAGGCGCATATATTACACTCCTCTCTACAAGACTAAGGCACATAGTCAGGCACGATAAGCAGATAAGCAGGGCGGTGTGTTGGTCTTTGAAGTCTCGAAGAGGTACTAGGAGGAGCTGTTGCCGAACCAGGTGGTATGACTTCTGGTGTAGCATCGGCCCTAACGTCCGTTTCTTCGGAGACCGCTATAGGTAGAGCACTGAAACTTAAAGGGGTCATGAAACGAATTTGATGTTAAAAAAATTAGCAATTTGCATTTTTTTTTTTTTTTTCATTGCAGAATAAGTATTTTGAGCCATTTCGAGAATGAATCGACCACGACAAGAAAGATCTTTCC
Organism: Ixodes scapularis; assembly: GCF_016920785.2. Classification (NCBI taxonomy): domain Eukaryota; kingdom Metazoa; phylum Arthropoda; class Arachnida; order Ixodida; family Ixodidae; genus Ixodes; species Ixodes scapularis. Next base: position 49,936,718 of record NW_024609881.1, on the reverse strand, counting down.
TTTGAAAGGTCCCGCAACGCGCAAGGTCAATGTGTAGACGAGACCAGGAATGTTGAGTCGTCTCCCAGGAGTGTACTGGAGCCTGCGGCATTGACGGTCTGTGTTCTTGGCACGCAGAGCAACTTGCAGCCTTTTCTTCGACGTCATGGTCGATTCCAGGCCACCAGACTGTACCGCGTGCTAGCGCCTTCATCCTTGCAATGCCTGGATGGGCTGTGTGCAGAACGTCGTGTACGGTGCGTTCTGCCGATTTGGGTATCACAAGTCTGCTTCCCCAAATGATGCATCCCTCGTAAGCTTCTTGTTACGTAGGGTTTGAACTCGTCAGGTTGTTTGTCATCTGGCCACCCGTGCATGATCCAGCGCTGGACTCGTGCAAGCACATGGATGCTTTAACTTTCTTAGAGTTTCAAGGCTGTTCGGGGGTGGTCTCTAGCATCCATATGTCTGCGACTGGAACGTCGCCCAACTCTGCTTCAGGTACAGGCAGTCGACTGAGTGCATCAGCGTTTCCTATCTTGCTTCCCGGACGGTACAGCAGATTGTAGTGGTACGCGGCTAGCATTAGGCTGAGAACTCTGGGTGACACCATGGCTGGAACTTTCTTGTGCAGAGTCAGCAATCCAAACAGAGGCTTATGATCGGTGATAATGGTCCCTGGTCGGCCATATACAGATGTATTGCTGAAACTTTTTGACACCATATATGCTCGCCAGGGCCTCACGATCAGTCTGCGAGTAATTTCGCTCAGCCTTCCATAGGGTTCTGGACCCGTAAGCTATTGGTGCTTCTTGACCAGTGGCAATCACGTGTCTCAGGACGGCTCCCAGACCGTAAGGTGAAGCACCGCAAGGCAAAAGTAAAGGCTCATTGACATCGAAGTGTGCCAGAACAGCCGTTGACTTGAGCAGTATTTGCCCTTGCGATAAGCCTCAGCTTCGCGGAAGGTCCAAGTCCAGCTCGCTCCCTCGTCAAGCAGTCTGTGCAAAGGCTCCAAGGTGTGAGCAGCTCCCTTGAGGAAATGATGGTAGAAGTTAAGCAAGCCCAGAAATGACTGTAGTTCCTGCTTATTCTTTGGCTCTGGAGCTGCATGTACAGCCTTGACTTTGTCTTCAGTTGGTTGCACTGCGTCCCTGTCAATCTTGAATATCAAGAGCACGACCTGTGTAACGTTGAACGCGCATTTTGTCTTGTTAAGACGTAATCTGTCTTCTTTAAATCGCTGTAAGACAGTTCGCAGTCGTCTGTCGTGCAGTTGTTTTGACTCTCTGCCGATTAGGATGTCATCTAAAAAGATTAATACCCCTTCGATTCCGGCAAGTAGCTCTTCCATGTAGCTGTGGAAGATCGCTACGGCGACGGATACTCAAAACGAGAGACGGTTAACCTTGAAAAGTCCCTTGCGCCTCGTGATGGTGAGAAGCTTTGCTGACTCATCATCGACGGTTAATTGCTGGTAGGCCTGTGCAAGGTCAAGCTGTGCAAAGTGACAACAGCTAAGTTGCTCGGGAGTTGCTCTGGCGTGGGCAATGGGTAAGATTCCCACTTCACTGGCTTATTAACAGTACTTTTATAGTCACCGAAATACGCAATTCGCCACTCTTTTTTCAGGAATGGGACTATCGGTGTATCCTAATTCGAGTGAACCCTTCTAGAACACCTTATCTGTGTCTCCTGAAGCTGTCAGGCTTACTGTTGCATCGGTGTTTATTCGGCTTTCTCGTGGTGGTATTCGCGACTCCAGCGACCTATAGGGGGCGCCACCACCAAACAAACATGGCGGCTGAGTCCAGGTCGCGTCGGCTCGGCCGGGCCGCCTGAACAGGTGGCGCGTTTTGTTTTTATTTTTATTTTGTTGAATGCCTAATTTTATGGGTATTTGAACTGAGACAGTTAAGTTTAGCCGGTGCGCATAAACTTGCCGAGCATAGTTTTGTTTTGCCGGTGTTTTTTGTTCTTTTCATGTCAAACTTTCGCTGCGGAGACTTCGATCAAAACCGAAACTATGGGCTCCGGAGAAACGGTAATAGACTCTAATTAGTTTTGATCATCTAAGGAAAGCGGCGAGGGCTACAAAATTGTTCCACCAAGAGTAATGTTTAGCTAACTCGCATGCCTCGATCATGCGACTTACCTGTCCGGGAAATTGAGCTTTTGTGCCTGTCCGCGTTTCAAGAAACAGCTGCAGTCGTGTGCTCGGTCAAGAACACAGGCTGCAGGAAAATTACGAAAATTAAGCAAGCGCTTCTTGAGCCAAAGAGCATGTCAACTCGCTGGCACTTCACTAAGCAGCTGATACTCGTATTTCAATTCAGGTTTTAGTAGCAATCGAGAAGTCATTTTGATGAATATGCGGTTATGTATTATATTACGTACTATGGTCCCACTAAAGCGATATTAGTATGTTCTTCGGGTTGAAATATGAACTTAGTTGACTAACTATTAGGGTGAACTGCTGAATAAAAGTATATTTGACAGACAGAGAGATACTACTTAAACTTAGCCAAAGGGTTCTAGCCGGTAGAACGGAGACGAATGCGGACAAGCTGAGGAGAGTCTTCATCGGAGATTCACTCAGACCTCTCTGCATTGAACTTGACCTCGAATCCTAAACGGATAAAATTAGTTTTTTTTTTCTTTTTTTTTTTTTTTTTGTGGCCGGTCAATTTGAGCGATGTAGACGTATATTGCTGCTGGATTCGACAGGGGTTATAAGTATTGGAGGCGCGATAGATCCTAATGACGTGACAGCTTCTATCTTTGCGAGACGCGTCCCCCACCTTTTTAAAGCAGATAATTTCCCTCATTAATCATATGCAGCGAGCAGGTTTTCTGAATCAAGTAATTGCGAAGTTAGCCCAACTCCTTCAATGTGGTCTTTTTCGGCGAAAAGCCGCCAAGATTAATAGCCAACGCACCGGCCGGCGTTAGTGGCTCAAATTAACCTGAAGCTAATCCCGCACAACCAAACTCAAGGAAAGCAGCTATCGAACCTTCCCATTCACTTGACTGCAACATTGGTGTCCCCTCCAGTAAAATACTTCGTCTGTCGACCTCAGTCTACTGTTCTACATCCTTATAAAGAAACCACTTATCAGTTACCAAGCAGTCGTCACTTTGATTGTGATTAGAGACAGACGAGAAATCAAAACGTTTTTCCGTGATTCCTCCCCATCCAAAAGATTGAAAGCACGCGATCGTGTGTTGTGAAATAAACGGGCTTTCAAACACGTGATGGAAAGAAACAATATACTGAGGCTTCACCACACTAATGAACACTCAGGCAAACTTAAGAAATTTTCGGACCTTCGTCAAATTACATTGCTCGCCCCCGCGCCGACAGCACGCGTCCGCGAAAGCCATCAGAGACGCGGCGGGGCGCGGAGCGACCTGGACCGGCTGGTTCCCGGTTTTCCCGCTTGACGGCGTCCGTTTTGCTGGAGTCGCGAATAAACCATTCCTTCCACGAAATAGAAAAAAAAAACGCAAAGCTAGTGTTTCGTGCCGGGGTGCGATGGAGGATACAAGTCGTCCAGCTATCCCTTTTTCGAGCTCCGAGAAACCTCGACGGGTATCAGAAGTGGGCCCGCGCGATCCTCAGGGCGAACAAGCCTCTGCAGAATTCCTCCGCCGTATGCAAAACAAAGAAAATTGTTGTGTATATGGTTATACAGCCGGAAGTTAGCCTGCCTCAGTCAGCGTCTGGTGTCTCAGCTGTAGATGGGCAATTTAGCCCGTGCGGTTCGACCGTACTGGCTTTTACATCATACAACCGTATGACGTAGAAAACCCAGCGCTGGGACCTTCCTACTTATACTTGTATTCACCTCAAGAACAGTAAAAAAAAATGGTTCCTTGCGGTACAAAAAAAAAAGTTGTGACATGTTGTGCCATCTAGGTCAAAATATTTGCAACACTGAGAAGACCCTTTCGCCAGCCTGCTTGCTCGTGGGGCTGTTGATTCGTGCGTTTTTGGTCTTTCATTCTTGACATTGAAATCGGACGTCACAGAGGACCAAACTTCGAAGCTGTGGGCACTGTTGCGTACGGCACTGTCTCAACCCCGGTAGCTTAGCAGTCGCGAAGCTCCGCAGGTCCCCGTCGAGGCTGTGGAAAATACAACGCCATCGGAGATGAATAAATGCCGTAAAACGTGTAAAATAAGCATTCCGCTCACATTGCCTGACTTGAGATGGATGTTTAAAGGCGACGTTTGACTGGACATTTGGAATTAATGCGCACAAAGCCCGGCGTTGTTCGATGCGATGATTCTAGAGTTCTAGAGTTAGATCACTCCTTTGACACTCTCACTCTTCTCTGCTCCGCCGACTCATCTTGATCGAACGATGTTTTGTGGACGTTTGATCGTAGTTACCGAAAACCGAAGTGAGCTAGCGTTTTCGCCACTTCGCCGATTGCAGAACGGACTGTCGTTTGCGTCTTTAACATGATCGCGCAGCTGCCCACGATGGTTGCTGTATTTCGACCCGTGTCTGTGCGGTTCTAACATCGTCCCCGCTGCGTGAAAACAGTCTACTCAAAAAATAATTTAAAGAAAAACTTACTTACCGCACGAGAATAGGTAATCAACGCGGCGTTTATTTGTGTTCTATGTAAAAGTGAACAACCTATTCAATCGACGAGAACGAGCATCAGCTTGCGACGAGCAACTGCGTACGACACCGTCCAAACGACATCAGTTGCACGAAAAACACGTTCCTCGAACACTATAAATCGCCGTTTTTTTTTCATTTAATATTCTGTCTCCGTTTAATTGCTTCATGTTCAAGCTGTTTCCCCACGATCATTGCAGCTTCGTGTATGTGTCATGTCGTCGAAATTTCGGCGGTCATTTTTTGGTCTATATGTGTTCAAAGGAGCAGCATCACATCGAACATACCAATATCTTGTTAAAAAAGAGTCTCGAAAAGGAATTTTAAAACGAATTAAATGGTTAGCAAAGAGCACCTGGTGGATGTCGCTAACGCCTCGCTTGTAATGCCCGTCTAGGAACCTTGACAGCTAATGACGGAGGTTGTCTCGAAAACGGGCACGACGAGAGAAGAGGGGAAGGGGGAACTCCCCTCTTCCCGAGAATGCCTTTTGTGTGTCGCAGAAGTCGCTATTGTCCCCCTACAAGATTACTGAAGATTATTCCGTCACTCAAAATTCGTACAAAAGCAGCCGCTTCGGTGGCTGGAACGACTAGGCCATCCTCTCGACGTCAGCCTCGCCGTAGCTTTGGTCGCCTTGAGACGACCTACGTCACGATTGCGTTGGATGTCACGTGGTCTCCGCTGTCTGCTCTCCGAGCGCTTGCCAGAGTGGGCCGTTTATAACGAAAAATACAGCCACTAGGCTCAAAATACAAACGTGCGATTGTCATTTACGGATATTGTGGATCATATTTAACCTATTTTTGAACACGACGGGAATATTTCAAATTTCGTTGAAGTATCCCTTTAAAGCGCCGTTCACACTCTTGCGACCGAGTAAGACCGAGAGAGACCAGACCGGTTTTTAAGCCTTTTGCGGTGTCTTAGGATCAACTCCGCTGCAGCGCATCCCGTCCAAAGACGTCTCAAGAGTCTTAAAAACCGGTCTGGTCTCTCTCGGTCTTACTCGGTCGCATATATGTGAACGGCACTTTAAAGGCCTGTTCACACATGCAGCGGAGCGCTACAAATAGGGTGCCTCAATGTCCTTCTGTTTAGGGTGATGCCACCCTTTGTAGTACCCGATGCCGACAGCACGCGCTCACGGGGAAAATACAAAGAAATCAACGAAAACAAAATGTCGCCCTAATACAGTCAACGCCACAAACGCGTGCAGGGCCACGCTCTTTCACGCGCTTCTGAACAAAAAATAAAAATAAACGTGTGAGACAAAATGGCGAGATGCCACCACCCTAAGCAAAGCGCACATGAAGGCACCCTAGCTACAAGTATAGCGCTGACCTCGCGCTAAGCGCGTGCTGACGGGAGCGTTCACCAGCTTTGTATCGCACCGTCAAAACTGTTGCTCATGGCAGACGATAAGTAGCTGACGGCACGTGAGGAGCGCTACATCAGCGCTTCGCTGCATGTGAGAACCGGCCTTTAAAGGCCCGTTCAGACGGTCGCATATGTGCGAACGGCGCTTAATCGTCCTCAACACGGCGGTGAGGGGACTGGAAATAAAATGACCACCAAAATGAGGTCAGCTATTCATCCAGGGAAAGTTCACTTGGAAAAAAAACCGGGTGGGTAAGCGTGAGAGCGAGGGGGGGGGGGGGGGGGGCGCTTTCAGTTCCGCTTTTGTAGAGGAGGTAAGCTCGACCAAGTCTTCGCATCGTTTACGGTATCTTGAAACGCGCGCAAGTAACGTAAAAACAAAAAGCCTGCCCTTGTCTACTTGCTTTCCCTTATATATTGGCAGTAATATCAGGGCGCTCAATTTTGTTCTGCTAGCTCCCGGTTTGGGTTGTCTCTACCTATCGAGGAAGGTACCTATTAAAGCTCCCTAATGCTAGAACGATACAACCACACACTCATGAACATTTATATATTCAACGTTTGATTAATTCTTAAAACAGTCGGTAGAGTAGCGCGCAACAACACAACGCTCAGAGTTGGTAATAAGTTAATAAATTAATCTCACAGGGTACGCCGGCGGCGCTCCCGATTTTAGCCGTCCCAGTGTTGCTCATTTGGCCACGGTGGCGCTGATGATAAACTGACGGTGGTGAGGTGAGGTGAGGTAGACTTTATTGGGTCCAAGACTGTTAGATCCCCGCGTCAACCGAGTCTCTCTTAGGGAGAGACCCTTGACGAAGCGATCCCCTCGGTCGACAGACGAGACGCGATGTTCCCGGCGGCGTCCGAGGCCAGCTGGACTAGAATTTTCTGAGTCGTGGGGTCAGGATCCCGCAGGAAGGATTCCCAGGCGCCTGGTTGCCTGGCTTGCTTGATGAACTCCTTATTCTTCGAGTGAAGAAGCAGCTCCGGACACCCCCAGAGTATATGGTGGAGTGTGGCGATCTCGCCACCGCTCCCTGGAACCCTGCCCAGAGCCGTCTCCACTGAGCACGCATTGTTCTAAGAAAAATAGCTTTCTCGGCCCAGACCTCACATTTTCTAAACTGCGCAAATATTTCTTTCATATATTCTTCCACCCAGTCTCAGGTGGTCTAAAAAATGGTAAACCTACACCAGCTCGGCTGCGCCCTAACTGTTTTCACACACACACACACACACACACACACACACACACACACACACACACGTGACATATATATATTGGTCGTAAGCGAAGTTTTGGTTTGGAAAGCGTCAGCAGCCAGAAGCGGAAGAAAAAAAGTCGAGTAAGCCTAAGCAGATAGCCATCCCTTTTTATTGCGTCTCAGGACCGCGTGGCAGCCGGTGACAGCAGACGCCGACGCAGGAAATCCCGAGAAAGACGTCGTCTGCTACCGGCGCGCGCTCTCCCTTTTAGGGAAATCCGCGAAGCTGCCCGGGCTTCCGCCGCCACTCCACCTATCCCGCCTTTTTTTTATCTTTATCTTTGTTCGTTTTACGGGCTCTGATGATGACATTGCGCCCGCACAAACACTTCAGAAAAAATTCAAGAACCAAGCGCAGCCACCTCCCCATCGGCAACGCTCTTTTTACGACCTTTCGCTGCTGCTCCTTTTTCGTCCCCGAAATCGGCACTACAGCACTCCCTCCAACCCCTTCTCCGCCAGTCCCCGCACCACGTGACACTTGTAAGCAGCCTGTTGCACGCTGCTCCTTTCGACCCCATATCGACACCGCAACTGCCCAGTCTCGCACCAGGTGGCGCCACTGCCCGTGGCCACATCCCTTCCGTAGAGAGCCCGGATTTGAGAGAGGGAGCAACTCAAGCCGTGAGGAGCGTTTTAATGGCAGACGCCTGCACCTCAAATGGGGTCCATGTTGCGCACGCCTGCGCTGGCGGCACGCGCGCGTGCAATAGCGGCGTCTTTGTTACGGAGACCGCAGCTACGGTCCGACGAGGCCAATTAAACAAGCGCTCGAAAAGTGCATCGTGATGGCGATCGTCACGTGTGTTCGTTTGTCCTCACCGGCTAAACAAACCACGCTCCGACGAGAGCGCCAGATCACGGCACATTCGCCGCACGCGATTGGGTCACGCGCTGTGATAGGATACGCGCAAATGTGACGGGCGCCGTGAACCTGGTTAGGCAATTAAGTAAGCCCTTTCGGTGCCGCTTTGCAGGCATCCGTTGGATCCTAGCACGCTGGCCACACGTGCACGCGCTACTGCATGCAAAAAGTAATTAAATGCGTTACTCGTTACTGTTGTTAAAAAGAAAAGACGGCTTTACCTTCCCTCGAAAACAACGCGTTTTCTCGTTACTCTAAAATTGCGTCGTTCTTTTTTTTTTTTTTATGTATTGGCACGGCCGTTTCCAATATTGGTCGTCGTTAATAAAAAAAAAAAAGCTTCGTAGATCGCTTTTTTTTTTTTTTTTTTGCATTTTGCTACGAGATTTGTAATTCTGTAGTCGAGGCCAGGGGCGCAAATGCGCTCATCGGCGTCTTCGGTGCGGAGAGCGTGGCGGAGTAGGGAAAAAACGATCTACGATAAACTCCTTATTAATTCCTCGCTTTTTTAACGCGTTCATTCGGGGATAACCGTGGCTGTATACCCTGTGCCATAACCTCCTTTATATAGTGATAAAGCCTGGCAGATGGCCACGAGACGCGGCCGCCGAAAGGGAAAAGGTAGAGCGGCAGACAACGGATGAAGGAGAGCCCTGGGAGAACCTAGAGTGGCTTCATGCACACGCGCTCCACCCTAGGAGAGCCATGTAACGGGCGCCCCGCTGCGGCGAGACACCGAAACACACTTCTCCCGAGCGATGGAATGTCCTCTCGTGCTTCTCGCGTTCCTCGGGCTACCGCTTCTTTTCTCGTCGGGTTTGAAAACTATGTTTCGGGTCCGATCTCCGCTGCAAAAGCTGTGCGCTCAATACCAGGTTCCCCGAGAAATGCTCTGTGCCACCAGATCCTCGCTCTCCAAATCTGCGACCGGGCACTCTATGGCTCCGTCGTCGAACTGCCAGGCTTTGGGACTATAGAGAAGGCTACAAGCCTGTGCACATCTTTTGATTTTCTATCTAGTGTTTTCTGGTCGCGGTAATTCCTGGCGCGAGCTGGTACTTGCGTTGCGCCCGTTCCCGTGCAGAAGTAACTATAAACACTTCACTCGTTACTTCATCGAAAAGTACCCTAAGATGCGTTAGTCGTTCCTGCTCTGAAATAATAATTAGGTTGTTACTTCGTCACCGAGAAGTAACATAGGTATAAGTAACGCCTGATTACGTACGAGTCTGGCGTTTTGCTGTGGTCGGACGACGTTGTCGCCTCCTCCTTCCAGATAGCCCCGCGAAACGCGGCCCAGAAACCACGTGACCCCAACCGAGCTGTTGCAAGACCTCTTATATCTAGGCGCCCTAGACATACCCGTGGTCACGCGACTCGGCACCGGCGGTCGGTTGGCCCAGCTGTCCTCTCCCCTGTCAACCTCGAGAGAAAAAAAAAGAAAAAAAAAGTAGCCGGAAGATAGCTGCCGATACGTCGGATCTCCGCGGAGCCCGCGTCCCGGCGTGACAAATGCCGACCTTGGCCCTGACGTCGCCGCCACTCGGGCTCGGGGAGCAGACGGTGTTTACGCAAGAGGAGCCCCGGACATCGGGAAAATGGGAAAAGCAAAATTATCATTTTTTTTTTTTTGTCCTTGTTTTTGTTTTGTTTTTTGAGGGCAATTGCGTGTCGACCTTTCGAACGAGACAAAGGGCTTTTCTTCCGCTGCTCCATTCCCTGCTGAGATCAGCTCGATTCAATCAGTAATCGGCGACTTGCCGCTCGCAATTCGACTCGTGCTCTATTTTTGTAATGAGAGTTTCTTGTCTCTTTGCTATTACCCTGTTTGTCTGCTGCTTTTTTTTTTTTTTTTTTTTTTTTTCGGGAACATTGTTTGGTTTTTTTTGCGTCTTCCTGAATCTGGGAATATTTGCTTCTTTGACCGAATTGAATCACGCGGGATTTTGAGAATTCCGGTGCGTCATTAATGCTCAGGTTTGGACACGTGGTGGTCCAAACCTGAGCTGTATACTCTACGCTAGAGGTTCAACTGGTGCTAGTGTGCTGACGCAAATTGAAGCAGGCGGCAACCGGTCAAAAACTGACTTCCGGTAATTTCTATGGGAAAAAGGGAGCGCATTTTCTCCCTGTGCTCTACTAAAAGAGCAAATATCCCGAATGACTCGTACGTTCTAAGTAATAAAACTTCGGTTGGGGCTAGTTGGTACATATCTTCTCTTACTGATTATGACGCTGTTGAAACGTTCCGGGACGCATTTTCTGTCGTGTTTTACAATACGATCATCACATCGCCGCCAGATATTTCATCCCTGTCCGTGCCACCTATGCACCTAATTACTTTTTTTGGAAATACAATTAGCAAATAAGAGACGCGCTCAAAACGTCATCGTCACCAGGAGCTGACGACATAAACAGCAAAACATTAAAAATGACAAAACCGCTGTCAACTGTTTTTCTAACATCATTATTCCAACATTCCTTAGATACCGGTGATGTTCCCGACGACTGGAAAGAAGGCAAGGTCATTCCGGTTTACAAATTTGGCGATGCGCACTCCCCTCTAAATTACTGGCCCATATCATTAACTTTTGTATGCTGTAAGCTCATGGAACATATCATTCATTCTCAAGTTATGCAATTCCTGGCGCAGAAAAAGTTCTTTTTCCCCAATCAACATGGCTTTAGGAAACACCGTTCATGCGAAGCGCAGCTTGCTGCTTTCTGTCACGATACTCATTCTTCTCTAGAAACTGATCAAGTTGATGCCATTTTTCTCGATTTTTCTGAAGCTTTTGATCGCGTTTCCCATAAACGTCTACTAACAAAGCTGTCCACACTGTCTCTCAACGCTTTCATTATAGCCTGGATAGAAGGCTTTCTCACCTCTCGAAGCCAGCATGTACAAAATTAACAATTGCCGTTCCCGAAGCGCCCCTGTAACCTCTGGTATACCGCAAGGATCTGTTCTTAGACCCCTTTTTCTCGCGTATATTAATGACCTCCCTCTTTCATTGTCTTCTATAGTTTTCTTCTATTAGCTGATGATTGTGTAGTCTACAGAGCCATAGCTAACAACGATGACTCGCATAGCCTACAGGCTGACCTATACTTCTTCTCATCCTATACGATGGACAAAAGACCAAAGCCACGGGCCGCCAGGTCCAATCACGTTCCACGCTAAACTATGACATGCTTAACATTGATTAGAAGTGGACGAATAATGCTCCACATTCAAAAACGCTGCGTCATTTTTATAGCATCGACAAGCTTCAAAGAGCCAGTACGTCGTGGCTTTCTTTGCAATGTAAAATGGTTGAGTCACTCATGGGTCGATCCGAACTACTGTCCGCCCATTCCCATCAGTGATCCGAGACGCGGGCACCGATACGTGCATCGAAGCCAAATACCACGCAATGTTTAAGTTGCTCGCGCTTGGTTCTGGCGGTTCGTAGCTTCTGCCTTTGGTCGTAGGTTAAGACGAAGTGTAGACCGAATTAACAATTTCTCTTCAAAGTGGCAGATGCTACTATATACCGTATTTTCCGGGCTATAGTCCGCGCAGCCGCGGACTATACACGTTTAGAAGTTGAAAATTCACCTAGTGGAAACTATCTACAAGTGTGGACTATACAATGATTTTTTTTCTAGATAGTTCACTGTGACAAGTCGTGAAGGATTTTATGAGCAACGGACTGTATTAATGGTGATTTAGGTATGATAAAGCTTTGTGAGCTAATACAGTAGCATTTGTCTAGGTGTGCTGTGTATAACACTTTTTTATGTTCGGACTATGCACGGTGTGCGGACTACACCGGGTGGGGATTATGCACCGGGTGCGGACTATCTAAGCAAATACTTTCATTTTTGACCCCAAATCTGCCCCCGCGGACTATGCACCGGGTGCGGACTCTAGTCCGGAAAATACGGTACATAAAAATCTAAGTGCCTCTTCTATAGAACTCGTCAACATTTTCACTCTTCCTAATCTGTTGGTAATTTTAATATTGATTCCCTGTCGACTTACAAGCGTCTTGGCGTTCACTTCACTCACGACCTTTCTTGGAAAACCCATATAAATACTATCATATTGCTGACTCAAACCGCACTCTTGGTCTATTGCGCCGTAATCTTCGTCTAGCGTCCCCATCTGTGAAGCGACTAGCGTACACTCTTAAAAATAAAAAGAGTCGCTATGACTCTCTTTGGGGGGTATTGGCGCGCCGCAGAATTGACTCCTCCACGACTCCAGTTTGTACAATCCCTCGACTCTTTTTTTAAAGAGAGTCTCCACAACTCCCTGTGGGGGTCTTTGCGCGCTACAGATTTGACTCCTCCACGACTCCAGTTTGTAGAGTCACTTGACTCTTATTTAAAAAAGAGACCTGCGACTCTCATCACACTGGAGTCATGGTAGTGTATGGGCGACTCCAGGTGACGTAGTCAACTGCGACTCTTTTACGACTCTTATCCAACGGAGAAAAAGAGTCACACTACTCCTTCCTGGTAATCCCCGAGACTCTGTAACAAGAGTTGTGAGGACCCTCCTTTTATGAAGGAAAAAGGAGGGTCCTATCGCGAAAAAGTCATGGGAGTGTATGAGCGACTCTCCAAAAGATAGTCAGTGCTGACTGTCACTTTGTCTGGAGTATAGCAGCCCTAGTCAAGAATCAGTTTGTTGAACAAAGGGAGGCATCGTGATCGTTAAGAGACTTCTTGCCGCCTGCGAGGTTCAACTTGAATTTCCCTAAAAAAAGGGTAGTAACATCAACTGTGTGAAAGTATAAAAGTTGAAATGGAAACTTCGATTCCCTAAAAGAAGCGGTAACATCAATTGTCTGCAAGTGTAAACGTCGAAATGCAGAACTGATATCTTACAATTTCCTGTAATGAAACATGGAAAAATGAACGATGATGGTCTTAACGATGCTGAACTGAATGCTGCTCTAAAATTTATCATGAAACACAAGCTTTCAGGACAGCATTGTTTTGTTACATTGGAATTCGCACACAACAAAAAAAAAAGTAAAAGTTTTTTTTATTATACTTATCATTTACAATAGGTTGTATATTTTTTATCACATGTCTAGACTATTGGCAAGAGCTGGTGTGGACGAGCATGTTCTGTTGCTTCATGCCTGCTTTGAGTGGACAGGTGGGTGGCAATAAATTGCAGGAATCTTCGAATTTAACAATAAAAATGGCTGTTTTGTCTCAGCTCATATCACTGCCATTTGTGCAAATGCAACTTCATGAGTCCTACCATGCAGGTACTGCAAAACAAAGCACAAGCATTTAAAACAATTACTTTATTAGAAACTAATGTGATACATATTGGCTCAGAAGCCTGCTTTGGCTTATCACAGGGGTTTTATCACAATAACTAAACAAATAACATCATAAGAACTAATACTAATACACAAAACTGGTATAACTATTAGACAACGAAAATAAATTACAATAACAAGTTTTGTGAAGGCTTGCTTTGCCCGCTTGGTGTTGAGGATTAAATTAGAATTTAAAAAAATGACAAGTTTCCTGAAAGCTTTGTTTGCCTACTTGCTGTTTTTTCAAAGATTTTTTTTTTCAGTTTTTTGTTTATGGTTTGGATCCTCAGATCAACAGATGCACAAAAAAAATCTAACAGAAGTTTGGATACACAATGAAACACACAAACCTTTGAATTATAGCTGGAATATTCACCAAATACATATTTAAAACAGTAACCGTTATTGCAATTCTTCTTCCCTGTTCTAGGAATGTGTTCCGAGTGCTGTCACAACTTTCACAGCTCTTACCGAAATCTTTTTATTTTTTTACCGAAGAGGGTGCTCAAGCACAAAAAGTGTGCTCCGTCGATTCCCCCCCCCCCCCCCCCCCCATACTGACCTTTCTATGCTCAGTACATGGCTAAAACCCGAAAGATTCTTGCTGAAAAGTCCAGGACATCGATTCATAGGTCCTCGCAGACAACGCACATGCTGCCAGATGTCCATGGGTGCTTTCCAGTGAAAAGTAACGCCGGGTTCCCGAAAGTCTTTACTGGGTCCTGGGAAAAAAAAGCCAATGATAAAAAATAAGTTCTGGAAGTCAGACGAGGTTGTAGGTGAGCAAAGTAAAATTGTCGAGGACATGTTAAGTGCCCACAGTGTCATAGATGGAAAGCCCATGCAGCAGAGTGAAGGCAAGTAAGGCGGACGCCCATTGCTACCTTTCTATATTTCGCTTTCCCCAATTCTCACTTGATTGTGAAGTGTTTCTTACGGTAGAACCAGTGCATCAGGGTGTCTACCAAATTGCTGATTTCAAATTCCTTGACTTTTCTGGAATTTCCCTTGACTATTTTGATAAAAACTTCCTGACCACTTCTGGGTCGAAGGATCATAATTCGGAAACGTTATTCAGCATAGTCGTGCCCATGCGCAACCGTAAAGCTTGTTCCGCACCTCCGTTCCACTTTCAGTGGTCATTTTCCCTGATGAAGCCAATTTTTTGACGATTTCCCTAAGAATTTCAGGTTGGTAGACACCCTGAGGATGTATCAGGTTACAGATGGACACCATAAAAATGCAGACTATTGCATTCAAAATTATTTTAGCCATCAGGAGGAACCTAAAATATTCCCATGGAGAGAGATAGGGAGTGGAGGGGCGGGGGAGGCTGCTGCTGCTATTGTTTACTTTTTCTTTTAAAAGAATATCAATTTAAGGCTCAAAGGGAACGTAAGTAATAAATGTGCACTGAGAGCACTTGAAGCACAAGGGGCATGGTCCCTACTGAGGAAAGAGGGGAGGGTACCAAGTCTAGCTGTACCTGTTCTGCAGCACACTGCATAAGCTAGGTGCTAGGCAAGACTGGGGCTTATCTACTGAGAGTGTCTAGTGCAGTCAAAGAAAGCATTATAAAATTCTTTGCTGGGCAAGCTGCTTTGTGGCTGCAATGAAAAAAAGAGTACATTAAGACGGACAAGGAAGGAAGGGAAGACTTTTTTTTCTCAATAAACTAGTTGGTAGTGAGCGCTTGTTTCTTCCTTTCTCGTCCCCGTCTTATTGTGCTCCCTTTTTAGGTTTAACGAAAGCAAACCACGATGGAATTTAGAGAGGGCTAAAAGCTTGCTTTAACATCTGTGTGCATGTGAGGGAACGCTTCATGTACAAGGCCTACTACAAGGTAGTCATCATCACAATTTTGGGAGTTGGCGCTTGTCATTGTCGTACATGTCTTTTTTCCTCCTGTTTGGCTTGGAACATTTCCCAGTCAGTCGGATAAAATAATTGGTCAGTTACGGCGTTTTTCTTTCCTATTCATCGCATTCAAAACAATGCTAAACGGCTTCGTACGTGTATTTATGTGCACTGTCGGACATTGTTAGCGCGAACACGACGCCGGCGCTTTTCAACTTGGGGGATATACGTGCCAAACGAACGAAGGACATCTTGAAACCATGGAGAGACGGCAAGAACAACGCAGTGACACTGAATCAGTAACTACCCGTGCATGTACAATCAAAATAAGTGGAAGGCCATGTAATATATTCCGATTTTAGAGAAGTAAGTACTGCTTTGTTCTTTTTGCTCTGTGCGAAGTTGCTTGCTCTACGTTCAAAACATCCCCCGAACGCTCAAAATCTTTGACAAGTGCCCGATAAAAGCTGTCAGGCAGAGAAAAAAACACAAAGATACACCTTTCCTCTCCCATTTATTCTTTACGTTTTGAATGTTTTTAACAGCTCGTAAAGATGCAAGACGGGGTCATCTTCGTATAGTGACATGGAGTGGCATATTACCAATATATAAGCGTCGCCGGAATTCTCGCGTATATTGAACACACTCTATATTCCTTTCGATTGTAATTTCGCTTTGAATCGTCTCTTGTTTTCATACACCTACTGCGGAACATATGTTTGGGATTGAAATGTTACGAAGTTAAACATCGTTCACTGATCAAGAAAAATGCGCTAACTAAAGCAATTACACTTTTACCATGTTAACAAAGGTACATACTAATCGGTACGACCCAAATAACCAAGCTCTTGCAGGTTATTTTCCGCCGAAGAGACGAAATTCACGCGCGTTTTTTCCATAGGAATGCACAGGAGGAATCCCGGACAAAAGCTCACCGGACAAAAGCTCACCGGACAAAAGCTCACCCATTTTTCAACAGACCAGGACAAAAGCTCACCAAGAGAAAATTTCATGTTGGTCTTACAGAGAAACCAAGTTTAGAAAAAAAAGGCGATGAGCCTCCTTTTAGCGAATTCGGCCACCGCGAAGCGGCGTGTATGGATAAGTCAGTGAGTTAACATTTTTGTAATGAGCCGCCGCAGACTGCCGCCGCGAAGCAGTGGGAGCTTGGGTTAACACGTAAGCAGGGGGCTTGGGTTAACACGCGCACCAGCGATACACGCGTGAAGTAGAAAAACCTTTTTTAAATAGCGTCCCCTTTTCGATAAACGGCATATCTCTAAACTGAGGCTCTGCTTTCTCTAAACCGGGCTTCAATAAAACGTGCCCGTTCTCTAAAAAATGTTTCGACGAAATGGCATTCGATCAACCGTAGTAAACCCTTGCGTGGGATGAGGTACAAGTTCACCTAAAAATGGTGCAATGTCCATCGCGTCCGCATTTTATTTCAGCCCGTGTTTCGCCCGGGTAGCGAAACGAAATCAGGTGAGCTTTTGTCCGGGTCTGTGAAAAAACGGGTGAGCTTTTGTCCGGATGCCCGTCGAACGAACATTATCTGATTCCTCGCGCCGCGCGTTCAGCCCCGCCGTGTCCTCACCTAAAGAGTATATCTTACACCGTGGTATAGTGGTGGTTGTGAGCGTGCACCGCGTGCACGCGCACGTGCGGCGGCACGTGCGGACTGCAGCGACTCTGCTGCCCTGGTGACTGCAGCTCCGCGATTATGGTCTACACGCGCAGCCTCACAAGTTCCCATTGTCAGGTCGCGCCGGTCCAAACACTACCCCGTATTTAGAACACTTTACTAAAATTCTAGTAGACTGTTCTAGTACACTGTAACAGGAGGTGTTGCGCGGCACCTCCTCCTCTCTTACTCGCCGCGAGCTGTGCGCTTGACATTGCCGAAATCAAAAGGGCTCGTTTTGACGAAAACCCGGCGGTGTCTGTCAGTTTGTCATCGCCGAGGAGAGAGGGAGAGGTTGACGCGTGCTGACGTCAGCGCTTCGGACCAATGTGAACTTCGCACGTGTCACCGTCGCCCCCCTTCTCTCTCTCTCCCTGGCGCTCACAAACGAAAGACACCACCGGGTTTTCGTCAAAACGAGCGTTCTAATGCTAACAGATTAAAAGATAAGTAACCAAGGCACGATCTTTGAAGCGTTGCTACCTTGTACAATATTAATATGCGATATGCTCGGCGTCCTACAGAAAGTTTATTGTCCTATATCAAGCAAAACAAAAAATCTGATATTTTTTCTTATAAACTCCCATTTTTAATATTTTTCTTATGTTGAGAGGAACCTTTGCAGACGTAGTTGCGATCCGTGAAGCGCAAACTCATGCCTTTCCCTTGTTCGCTAAACTTCTGCTCTCCCTAACCATCCTTAATATGCAAAATAAAATAAAATAACGAAGTAAAAATTATGGACATATTACTTTCTACTTTCTTGTTTCCTCTATATTTAAAATTTTCGGCCGAAAGTAATTTTGAATTACGCGCTAAACCCCGACACCGCCGACGCAAAATGGCCACACGCCCCCTGCCGCCGCCGATGAACACCCGGCGCCGCGCCGCCGCCGCCGAACGAACCGTCGCCGCCGGTCAAAAACAGATCAGGAACGTTTAAAAATGCAGGGAAAATATCGCAAGGGTGCAGGCGAACTTATAGTTTTTATTATCTGAATTTGTTAGTGGTTTTGAGTGGGTTTATTCAACTTTAGCCCCATGTTCCAGGCGTTTACAAAAATTAAACCAACCGTCATAAAAAATATATACATATTATTTCTTTTTTTTTTTTTGTCTAAAGTCTTGAAAAACTCAACATCAAGCAACAATGAAACTCTCATAAAAAAAAAGTCACAAAAAAAAAAAAAAAAAAAAAACCTCGCGCATGCGCTTGGCGGGTACCGCGACCCGTGTGTCCCTCCTTGCCCCCGTGCGTCTGCCCTTGCTCGGCATACTTTCCTCGGCCGGCCGCCGGTACTCAACGCGGATTTACTCCAACCTGGTAAATGCCTCATGCTCCTTATGCAACCCTCCCCTAAGGTTTACATGTTCCCCTGCCAAATAGCTTGCACGCCCTGCTTCTGAGCCTGCTAATTTAGTGCTGAGCACTGACCTCAGTACAGTCGTGCTCATGTGCGCTGTACGTACTTCTCGCATTTTAGTGTATCTGATTTTTTTTACGGGCTCTTGGGAGGATGTGATGGGACCCCTACTCGCTTATGAAACGCAGTTTACTCTGAAAATAGCGGAGCTGACGGCGTGAGGACCGTAATAAGAAGCGTTTGACCTCCGTCGCCCCGTATCGGTCATTGACGTAACATGCCTGAAATCGGGCGGAGTTGGCACTACGATGACCGCGATCCAGTTTGCGTCGTCGTCAACTCCTTGTTTTCCCCCTCTCTCGCAGGTGGCACAGAAACTCTGCAACCATGTGCGATTCTTTCACGCTTCTCCCGCATCTTTGGCCGCAGCACACAAGGTGAGAAAACTTGTCTCGGGTTACACCAGAGTCGTTACTTTACAGATATAGACTTACGAATAGATGCACCAAAGAGGATTCTAGCGGTCCTGTCAACGTTACTAAAACACTCAGTTGGGAAACTCCCATAGAGACAGCCCTAAAAATATGGCCCCAATCTGTCTCCGAGCACCGAGCCAATGACGAACACAACGCCACCATTTCTCCCGCAGCGGCCACTCGAGAAACTGCACGTGACTTCTATTTTTGGCTTTGACAGGGGTGAACCCCCGTCTCCCCGGCAGACGCGCCGCGTTGAACTCCTGAAGTTAAAATGCACCTAGGTCGGGACGCGCTACCTGAAAGGCCCGCTGAGGCATGGTTTTATAAAAACAATATTAATTGTTCCGCAAAACCTTGCGAACTAAAGATGATAAAAACATCACGCGTCCATCATTTGGTACTAAACTCCAATAAATTTCATACAAAAAGAGTCTTTTCCGTTTGTTTTTACGCAAAAAACAGGCTTTTAAAAAGCTCGAGGTGACCATAGTACAGACAAACGAAAAAGAGTGGCGCTGTTGTCGCATTTAGCTCGGTCTCGGTGGACGCCACCGGCCCAGGTTTCGACGGCGAGTTTCCCAACTGAGTGTTTAAGTAACGTTGGGTCCTGTCGACACCTTTCCGGTGGATACTCATTTCATGGGTCCCCATGCAGAATGTATGGTATAGTTTCATTGATCCTGTATTTTTCCTATCTAGCCAGCAGATGGGCTTAATGAGTGGGCATTTATGTCGTAAAGTGGTAGATGAACCTGATGAATGGGCAGGTGTTATGCAGGGCGCAAGTTCGTCTGCATCTTGCACAGGGGTTGTGATGATGTCAGAATGCCAAACTCTTATTGGCCGATTAAAAAAAAAAATAGTGGGTAATCTTGAAGGCATCTAGCATTGAGGTGTACACACTATCCTTCCAATAAAAGCCAATCAAAACTCAAAGTCGTTCTGACATTACCACAACCCCTGCACAATAAGCAGACGACTTGCTCTCCCCATTGAGTAACGGACTTTAGTTGGGCCAGTTGGTTCATTACGGTGTCTTCATCCATTTCTTACCTTCGTGTGTGTATTCGCCCAAATCGTTCAAGCTGCCCACATTGCCAATAGTTCTAGACATATTACTTGAGTTTACTAAAACTACTCTAGTTTTCTAAAATCAGCTTTAGTGGACTGATGTTTCTACCTTAACCTTGATTTATGGGCACTTCCCCCGAAACCAACGCACGCTCCAATTTTTGGCAAAGTCTCTGGCCAGGCAGAAGTTGGTGAAAAAAAATAACACACAGAGTGTGTGATGACACTTTCGTTGTGTTCATCTTTGTGCCTTGTCCGTCTTCAGGTTGCCATCAGCAAGTTCGAGCCCGACAACTACCTTCCCTATGACAAGCTTCAGCAAAACCTGCAGGTTGTCAGAAAGAGGTAACTTTTTTTCATATTTAAGTAACGTTGTCTTTGAATGTCTACACGTCCTCTGGTGACTGGTGCCTGTGCATTGGCTGAGTCTGTTGAAGACCCCAGGCTAGCTGTGGTACTGCACTGGCCACGTTTCTCATCTACAGCTTAGACACCAGATGCCCACTGACAACTTCCTGTCGTCTAAACGTATACACAACGCAAATATTTTACTCTGGTGACTTGGGCCCGGTTTTTGTCCATCCTGTCCATGGCCAGACAATACCTCCCTGCTGTGTGGCACCGTGCCAGGCTCCAAAGACTGTGTGACAGGCACAACTCAGCCTGTTCTTGGAGTTGGACTGAGAGACCGAGAGGTTTCGTAACTTCTCCTCACCGCTAGGTGCCTGTGATATCGGCGGTTACTTGAGACTTGCAAGAGTTGCTCTGAGCGAGTCAAATTTGCTAGAGCTAACACGTCATTCAGTAACAAATACAACTACTGTAAAAGACCGAGCATCCGACCATTCCACAGTAAGTGCCAACCCTCAATTTCCTAACATTCTGAAAATACACAAAAGACATATCTTTACATAGTGTTAACCTAAGGAGCACCCATACCCCAGTTCTGCATGATTATCTCCAAATTTTGAGTGGGTGCTAGCTCAGTATTTGACGGTGTGTCCTTACAAATGTATCTAGGCGCAGTTTGTTGCATTATGAAGTAACTGAGCTACGTCGTGATTTCTCTCTAAACTTCATTCAGCGTAAACTATTTCATGCTGCCTTGTCAAAGCTAATGTATATCTTCCAAAGTGCCATAGCCTTGCACTGCTGCAAGAGCGCTTCATCTTGCAGCTCATGCACACGCGCTTTCGTGCAAAGTCGAATAATATGGAGCATCACTTCCACAGTGCTCCAACAGCATTGTGGAAGTTATGCTAGCCTTTACAGTGGACTTCGGAGTAGTTGACACCAAGTATTGTGTGTGAAGTCCGAGATTTGGGTGACACATTTGCTGAACGCCCGTTCAGTTTTTAACTGCGCAAGACATGTCAGTACAATCCCGTTTCGATTTGACACGTTGCTCGTGGCACACTTTTGGGGCAGCGGCTAAGGCGCCGTTACATTTGTTAGTGATCATAATTTCTAGAAGCGGCTATAATCAACCTAAGTTACAAGTTGCTAAAAAAATTTAACGCAAGTTCCAGTTGCTAAAATTTGTTTTTGATGCCGCTTTAATTCTCTGCAGTGGTTTACACTGACTTAAATAAGGGCTTACAAGTTGTCTATTTACTGCTCGGCTGGTTATGCAGGGTGTCCCCCCCCTAAAAATGTACCGTGTTTTTAAAAGAAAATAAGCTACACCTCGGCAAGCTCTCCCTCTCCACCCAAATGTAGCCCTAGCGGTTAAGACCCAATGTTGAAGTTTCAGAACAAATCTTATTCAGAATTTTTAAACAATTTTATGAAACTTCTAATGGGAAAAGAGTGGTCGACGACCCACGAAGATGAAAGGCATCGGCCACCGGGAACAAGCTCCACTTTCCCATTTGAAAATTAAAAAGAAAAATTGCGCATAATCTTTGAATTAGACAACGGCATGTTCTGAAACTTTGGCATCTGGTCTGAACTGCTTGCGCTACAGTTGGGTGGAAACTGAACATTTCGTGATTCATACTTTATTTCTGCAGTGAAAGAAGCAGTAAAGTTTACTTGGGGAACATGCTGCATAGAATGGTTAAATGATGGCAGTATAGGTACACGAGAGACAAAACAAACGAAACATGTTAACGACAGGTGCACATATTTCATGAAAGAGGTACACATGTTGTTCGTTGTCTTGTTTATTTATTCTTTTTTATGCGCAGTTAACAAACGGCTCTCACGAACGTGACGCAATTCCGCCGTGTGATTTCTTCTGTTTGATTTCCCCGTGGCTTATGCGACGACATGCACTTGATTGCATTGGTCATGCTTTATTAAAGCAAGCAACGAGTGAGAATAGCCTGGGTTTCTGAAAGACAGTATTGACGTCACATATGTCCTATACAGCAAAGAAGGGGAAAGGATGGGCTTGGGTGTGTGAATCGAAAAAAGATCACTTAGCAGTGTCTTGTGAAACAAAATGCAAGATTGAAATATGTAGTGTGGCTTCTGTAATAAGGGGAATAGAAGCACAGTTTTAGAAAGACAAACCCTTGTGCCATAGCGAAATTTTGCACTAATAGGACACAGTGACACAGATTGCAGAAACAGCCAGGTTGTTGCATCAGCCATCCAAGTTTCTCACTAATGTCTTTTTGAACAAGGTACAGTGTCTGTTGAGACTTGCTCTACCTTGAAATGTAGTGGATGTTGATCACTATGCACAGAGGTGGGCGTGGCCAGGCAGAAGTTTGTTGCACCTCAAGGTTTGACTGGTTCGCCAAACCTTCAGACTTTTGGCAAATTTTTACAAATTTTGACTTTCGAAGAGTGTTTCCCGATATCTACACAAAAGTGTAATAATTTTTTTAAGAACAAACCCCTGACGTTAATGACGTATGAAGCACATGTGCTTATTTCACCATACGCAATAAAGTCTCATAAAAGATTAAGGAAAAACGAGGGTTGTTCACTGCCTCAACTTGCAGCCAGAACAAGCGCCCACATGATCTGGAGCTTGCATGCCGCATATGTTGATCATAGCCACGCGCTGGGGTTGGCAAGGCATAGGACACGTGCCGAGTTCCAGACATTGTTATGGTTCTGCTACTGTCTTCATTGCCGCGATTGGACACGAGCCACTACCCGAATACTTGTCGAGCTATTGATTATCACCAGCCCGAATCGAGTGCTCGCGCAATGCTCGTGTCCAATCTACGAGCCGCATTCAAATATAGTCACTTGGGGGTACTGGGACCCCCCAGCTTCATCATCAAGCTCTGCGAAGAAGAGATTGAAAGACAACGCTTGCTTCTGTTCTTGAAATTACACCGCCCCAAAAAGGCTTCTTAGTCAGGGGCGTTGCGTGTGAGTATACTTGGGCCCCTCTAGTGCCAGTACAGTCGTGTAAACTAAAGTGAAAAACATACCAAAAGGGTATCGTTGCACGGCTCCTTTAAATAGTTTGTAAAATTTTAGAAAATGATTACCATTGTATGTTCAGTACAAAAGTAAACCTATAATAATTTAAGGATTTAGTTAGTTTGTTAACTTCCTCTGCCAGGTGGTTTCGGCTCATTCTCAATTACCATGCATGTGCGTAGAAGTGTAACTTCAGTGGAAATTCTGTTGAACTTAGCATTAAGAATTTTAAAAAGTCAAACCTAACCTCGACAGATCCGCAACACTTATAGTTGCAGCCAGTCTCAAGTTAAAGGGGCCCTGCAATCATATTTAAGCGTCTACCTTTTTTGCGGTTTCCACTTCTCATTGGGTTCGGGCAAGCTAGCGGGTATGGAGAGAGTAACTAAATATCGATGCGTTATATTTTAACTGGACGACTCGGAAACCTGCTCCATTGACGGGGGCGACCCATGGTACCGAAAGCGCGCAATATTGCCGCGCGCCAAGTAGGCAGCGCGGCCGTAGCCTAACGGTTATCGCGCTTGCCTCCCACGCGAAGGGCCAGGGTTCGATTCCTGGCCGCGGCTATGCATTTTTGTTGACACTGTAATGTGATGTTCTGGTGAAATCGAGAACCGTCTAGCTGATTCGAGGTCAGAATGTTCTACGCGTCGAGCCTTCTACGTCGAATGCTCCAGAAGCCAACGTGTGTACAAAAGCGGCTCCGCGAGCAAGCCGGAGTCAGTCTCGTCCCAGCGTTCGACTCTGCTGTCACGCCGACTTCGACGCCCGCGACGCTCTGTTATTATCTTTTGTACCCCTTTTATTTTTTGGCACAAGTTCGCCACATTAAACGTTTATTTCTTCCTGTTTATTTTTTATTTATTGGTCACCACCCGTGACAATATGTGGCGTCTTTGGTCCTAGGCTCACTACTGGTCAGAGTCGCTAAAAGCTTCGTTTTAGTCGAAATACAAAATATAAGTGACGCGAACCGTTTCAATTATTTATAAAAGTAGTTTTTGTTCAGTATTTTAGATCAGATAAGAAACAAATGCAGTTTATAAAGTACGGAAACAAGAAATGACCCGTCGACATACGCGCCACAAAGCGGCCAAAAAGGCGGCGCATACCAGAAAGGAGTAGTGGGATCAGGCGCCGACACGGAAAGGTCTCGGATGTCCGCGGCGGCGCTGCGGCCGTAGGGACTGAAGGATCCGACCGGCTCCGAGCGTTTTGAAGGTCTTCAGCGAGCCGCTTTGTCTGGCGGTTTGGCCGTTTCGCGGTATGGCAGCGCAAAGTGGCTCCCATTCTGAACTGATCTTTACCCCGTGTTTGCTGTCGTTCGTGGCCAATGCCGAATTGGTGTTTAATCGCGTAGCAAATGCAATGAGAGCCGCTCTGGCTGCCCACTGCATACAGCCTATCCAGCACATGCTTTATGGCGCCCTCTCGCGCTGTCGACTCGGAGTGCGGCAACCCGTCAGCGCTCGCTAAGCTCTCTACCCCTCCTCTAGTTCATGGCCAAACAAGCAACCAAGGACATCATGAAGGAGGTTATTCGACAACTGCTATGACAATGTGGCGGCTTTTGTTAGGTTAGGTCAGGTTAGGTTAGGTTAGGTTAGGTTTCGCTGCGACCAATAGGAAGCGAGATGCAATTTCTCAAACGTTTGAATTTGGCGCCAAAGTGCACGGGTTGCCAGACTGCCTATATGTAAAGCAGATAAACTTGGCATAATTATTAGGCGTAGGTAGGCGAGAGTGGTCGAAAGCTAAAATCGAGCTCCAGTGCAAGTCTGGACATGCTAGGCCTCCCTAGTTACCGTTTGTTTTGTCGTAGTTGTTGTCGGTGGTATTAAAAAAGTATATACATATATCTTTTTATGCAGATCGACATCGACGACGACACCCCCGAGGCGTCCGAGACGGAGAGGGTGACTGGTTCGAGAGAGAGGGCGTTGGAGCGAGCCGTGGCCCTGCAGTTTTGACTGCGATCGTCAACCTGATGCAAGAATTTGAAAACGAAATTGTAATTGAGCAGAAAAACCGGCTGAATTACGTGCTAGCGCAACAAGCCGAGGACTGCTTTATAGCATGTGAAGTGATGAATGGAAATTTCAATCACCTAAATTTGGAACAAGAAGACGGCGAAACCGAAGATGAATTTCTGGAACGATCAGAAAACGAAATGAGCACTGAATTGAACAGAGTGCACGCCTTTATTCAGCATTATAAAAGCTCTAGAACCGAATAAAAATTTACGGTTCAAAAGGAACGAGGTGAGATGATGTCTTGGGAAGGTACGTGTAGTAGCCCAGGTGCGTCTGCCGGTTGTACGGCACGTACATGCCATAGTTGGTCTTTTCAAAGTGTTGCTCCTGTGCCGGGTAGCAAGTGTTCATGGGATTAATCGTGTCGATCTCCGTGTGCAGCACAATTTCAGTGTCGACCTGAAAAAAGGCGGCAACTTCTTGAAACTTGTCCCCCGATCCGGGTTGGTCCAGATTCTTTTTAGATACGGCCATGATGCCGAAACCCACGCTAGGTTGAGCAGCGTGCAAGTTGGGGTGAGGTCCGAGTCCCTGGCGGCCCCATTCACGTTCGATTGGGTTGGTGTACCGTGTAATTTCCGTGTTTGGGGAGAGCTTGGTTGGCGAGGAAACACTTGCAGGGCTATCCTTGTCGTTGTTTAGGCTAGAGGCAATCTTGGTCAGGCTGTCGGCCGGTGCTGCAACATAGGTTCTGCTGTTGCCGCAATAAGGTGGGCAAGTCTTGATCCAAGCGTTTTGAAACTCGTACTCGACAACTGCTACGACAATGTGGCGGCTTAGGTTAGGTTGGGTTGGGTTGGGTTGGGTTAGATTAGGTTGGGTTGGATTGGGTTAGGTTAAGTTACCTCCCCCCCCCCGTACACGCCGCAAAGCGGCGTGTACGGGGGGGCGGTGAGTGGGTCAATCGTTTTGTAATTAGCAGCCGCACACTGTCGCCACGAAGCAGAAAGAACGCAGACGCGGTGGTGGTTTAACGCGCAGGTTGACGCGTTTCGAGCGATACAGACGTTGCCGAGCAGCCGATCCGGTGTGAGCGTCGTGCGGTCTATCGCCTGTGCCGTAAAAGGAGCCAGTGACCAAAGCGCCCGGTGCGCATACACAATTGGCCCTCCCCTCCCCCCCTTCAAAATGCCTACAAACACACATGCCGTAAATGCTGGTGATGGACCAAATCTGCAGAACTTCAGCTTCGGCAAAGTTCCGCACATGCCGAAATTTTGTAAGAAAGTTCGGCAAAGATTCGGCAAAAATTTCGCAAATGTCTGCGCGCGCGCAAGAACGCGAGGAGGCCATGGATCGCAAGTGAACGCCGCGCAGCCGTGCGGTTACCATCGCACAGTTTAGTACAACCAGCGTTTACGGCGAGGTGTGGAGTAAGCGACACGGTAACTTTGCGTTTGTGAGCCCTTTGCGAGTGTGGTTTTCTTCAGTATTTTCTGCCTCAAGAACAGAGGATCGACCAGTAATTTACGCAGTTCACTGCGCAAGTGACAAATGATACGGTGCATTCTGGATAGTGTAATTTTCATTTGACGTTTCCATTGATGCAATGAGGTAGTTGACTGACAACTGATAATTACGATCAGTGTGCGCAGCCCACTGCCGTCAAACAGGGCAGAGTCGCGAGAGCTTGCCAGAATATATGGGATGTCCTTGTCATTATGGGGTACATGTTTTCTCCCTTTTCTTTCCTTTTTACGTACTGTCTGTAGAGTGTACATTCTGTACATTTATTTCTCTGTTTTGTTTCTTCACATGGGGTGGCAGGCTGGTAGCAGACATGTACAAGCTACTCAAAAAAGTAATTTACTGAGTATTAGCCTCAAAAGTAATTTGAGTAGAGTAGAAATTACTCATATAGAAAGTAATTGAGTAAATTACTAATTACCGTAAAAAGTCGCAAAATACTTTTGAAGTTACTTTTATTCTTTCTATGCTAACAAGAAATTACAAAGGTTTTGATGCGTTAGCGAAATTCTGCTAACCGAATGTAAAGCGGCTGGAAGTGCTTCCTCCGACGGGCGTCGGAGGAGTGGGGGCCGTGTGGAAATCGTTCCTCCGACGCCGGAAGTGACGTAGTCGCGTCGGAGGAGAGACGGCTGTGTGGAAATCGTTCCTTCGACGCCGGAAGTAACGTATCATCCCCGGCCCCGGATGTTGCCTTTGTTATGACATGTGCCCGACCATGTGCGTTTGCCGCTGTAGCAGCTGTAGTCTTCTGTGGTCGGGTCCTGCCCCGTGCTGCACGTACCATTCCTTCCTGCCCGCGCTGCTGTCGGCTCCGGTCACGCAAGCTATTTTGGCTGATTTTTCGCACTCTTTGAAGCGTTTTGTTTAGCATTGTCTTGTTCTTTTTAGCAATACTTTTTTCCGTATCTAGTGCTACTCTTTGTATTTTAGCTTTGATCGCACCCCCAACATGCCTCGAGTTTTGGTAGCCGGCGATTCGATGGTGAAGTACTTGCCCCAGTACTTCCCATTGAATAGTCGGTTGGCTGTTGAGGTTGCGGCGTTTAGTGGTATTAGAATCGAGCACTTGTTTTCCCAGGTGTCTGAGAGGCTACCCGATTTTGATGTTGTCATCCTGCACGTTGGCACTAATAATTCCCATATTAGTGCCAGCGTGTACATCGACAAATATCGTCGTCTAGCTGCCCAGATCTGTGAACGCAATCCAATGATGCAGATCGCCTTTTCTGCCGTTCTTCCGAGACGGGAGAATAGGTTCTGCTCATTGGAATGGCAGCGTAGTCACGCTGCAGAGATCGAGGCTTCGAATGACCGTTACCGAGAGGTGAACTCGCTGCTGCGAGAGTTGTGTCGCAGGGAAGGGTTCACGTTCCTTGACGGGCTGGCTGACGAGTGGCACCAGTGGATCGGCCGCGACGGCGTCCAGCCAAGCCGGATCGGCAACAAGGTATGTACACGTGCGTTATGTCGCTGCACTAAAGAGCGCGAATATAGGGCGGCAACGATTGCAAGGCTCGCCGTAAAGAGGGGAACTGAAAATTGACCTGCGCACGTGGCGAGCTAAATTACTGGTTGGATTCAACTGGTTGACAGAACGGTGCCAACTCCAGCAACGAAACACGGCACAACTTGGAAGGTTGACCAGTCTTTATTGTCAAAAACAGAGAATGAAAATAAATAGGTTCGGTGACGTCCACGTTTCCGGGTTCAAGGAAGCACAGCGTAGCTCTAAGGACCGCTTCAGTTGCCTCGTTAGCTAATTGCGACGATTGAATCGCCCAGAGCTAATATTCGTGCGAGGTGAAAGATTAGCCGCTGGCGTCTGTCAGCATCCGTGACGACGTCCCTAGCTTCTCTCCATCGCGTGAAGAAAGGTGCTCACCCGTGTTTCCGCGTTGCGCAGGTGAAGTCCCGATAGGATGCGGTTGCGCTCCCACCTTACAATCAAACATTTCCAATTGCTTGTGTCACAACAGCTGCCAGTTCGGGTAGACTTTCCGCCATTTTTACCATTGTGCCCTCCGCGGCTGTTTTCTCTTCCGTCTGGTTTTTCCCTGGGTGCCCTCCGGTCGCTGAACTGCATCTTTCTGCCCTCGAAGTTCACCGTGACCACCATGGCGTATTTAGTTGGGTCGCAAGAAGCGCAGATATGGTTTTGACATTTTCATAACGACACGTTTATCAATACACCAACCTCGGCGATGGTTTCCCTTCTCTACCGACCACTGGATGGATGGATGGATGAATCTGGCTGAGCCCTTTGGATCGGGCGGTAGCTTGCGCCACCTAGCCATTTTGTTTTACCATTTAAGCTTAGAATATTTAAATTTGAAAGCTATATTCACTCCGCACTGCACAGAAAGTGAGGCTATAAAACACCCTTGCCATCAGTTAATAAGAAAATACCTAGTTTTCTCTCGCTTGCTGCCACCATTCACTTAATCTTTGCTTGGTAACCTCTACTGTCTTGAAATCCACTGTTCCTTCGCTGTTTCTCAAACCCAATGACTTATTAAATCTATGTTGTCTTCGGTCGGCGTAGGATGAAGCCCTTTACAGCAGAGTATCAAGCGCTCAGCCGTCTCGTCCTCCTCTCCACAAGCAGTGCGCACTGTATCCATTTCCTGGTACTTCGCTCTGTATGTTCTGGTTCGCTGAATGCCCTTACCTCAAACAACAATGAGCTTCCCCTAGAATTGTCATAAATGCTTTCTTTGGCAATAACTGTTTTGTTTAATCTATAGCTTTCCAGAGCCGTCTTTGTCTGCATTCCCTCTAGCTACCGATCTCTTTCTGTGGCCTTAACTTTCTTCTTAAAGGGGCCCTGCAATCATACTTAAGCGTCTACCTTTTTTGCGGTTTCCATGTCTCTTGCGGTTCGGGCAAGCCAGCGGGCACGGAGAGAGTAACTAAATATCAGTGCGTCATATTTTAACCGGACGACGCGGAAACCTCCGCCACCGACGAGGGCGACCTGCGGTACCGAAAGCGCGCGAAATGTGACGTCTTTGGTCCTGGGCTTACTACTGGTCAAAGCTGCTAAAGTTTCTTTTTAGTCGAAATAGAAAATATAAGTGGCGCGAACCATTTCCATTATTTATAAAAGTAGTTCTTGTTCAGTATTTTAGATAGAAAAAGAAACTAATGCAGTTCATAAAGTACGGAAACAAGAAATGACCTGTCGACATACCCGCCACCAAGTGGTGGAAAAGGCGGCGCATACTAGAAAGGAGTAGTGGGATCAGGCCCGCTACATACAGCCTATCCAGAACACGCTTTAATGGCGCCCTCTCGCGCCGTCGACACGGAGTGCGGCAGCCGTGAGCGCTCGATGTGCTCACTACTCCTCCTCTAGTTCAGGGCCACACTCAAGCAACCAAGGACGTCATGAGGGGGGTTATTTTTTGCTTGTCTTTGTAATTTTAGTTCGCCTATAACTTTTAAAATAAAGGGAATTTTGAGAAAAGAAAAGTTTCACTAAGTTACTACGTTCAGCGCGCTCAGGTTCGGTGCAAATTAAAAATTAGTAAAAAAGTCATTGCAGGGCCCCTTTAACTGAGACTTGCTCTTCCATATCTCCACTATAGCCTAAAATCTTTTCTCTTAATTTTCTAGTGTGCTGTCTCCACTTTCTGTCTACACTCCTCATGTATAAATAGCTGAAAACCTTTCGTGCCCATTGCTCCCCGTCCATTCGCCTCAACCGATCCTCAAATTCTATATTGCTCACCGCTTCACTGCTCTCAGATGACGCCCACCCCATGTCTCCTTGTACTCCCTGGTTTGGCATTTTGCAATGTGCCCCCAAAGCCAGCCTACCTACTCTGCACTGTTTTGTTTCTAGTCCCGCATGCACTTCGGATTTCATGCATATCACTGTGTTTCCAAAAGTCAAGCCAGGCACCATGACCCCTTTCCAAATCTCTCTCACCACCTCATACCTGTTGTAATTTCAAGGTGCTCTATTTTTCATTACAGCTGCATTTCTGTTGCCCTTACCTATTATATACTTTTCATGCTCACTGAGATATTCTGCACCATCACATATCCATACTCCTAGATACTTGTATTTACTAGCTCTCTCAACTGTAATATTCTGTACCTTCAGCCTCTTAACTTCATCATCGTTAAAAATCATGATTGGTGATTTTTCACTGCGTCACACGTGCCATCTGTCGACAGTGCGTAAAACTAATCTGCGTGTGCGTCACTGCAACCTGCTGGGTGCGATTAAAAAACAAAGGGTAGGTCTTTGCTTCAATGTTTAATACATTTTTATACATGTACATAAATGTTGATTTAAGTAAACATTTTTTATGCCACTAACTATATCGCAATTTATAAAAGAATATGTACATTGAAATTTGAAATATTTTTTTAAATACATAAATGTATACCTAGTAATTAAAGGTTTATTTATTTCTGTAAATCTATAAATTTAAGTTTTTTTTTCCTTCACTAGCAAAGATCAATACACCCCCATCTTGTCGAAATCGACGCAGCATGTGAACCCCAACAGGGAATGGGAAAACAATTGAAACTCCCCCTTGGGAATCCCTCTAACCAGTTAACTCCTTAACTGGTCCCACTTACCCATACCCGTTCCCCATCTGGGCATAGTCAAGCCAGTTGACCTCTCAGCTAGTCCCAGTTGGACTCCTATTGGTAAGAGCCAATTCCCACTTGGGACCAGTTAGTTCCAATTGTAACCAGTCGAGATGCCAACCGGTCCCAGTTAGACGTTTTGGCATAGGTGCCTTGTATATAAAGCTAAAGGTGCAGCACCTTTTCTGTGAAATCTTCAAGGCAACATCTTTAACAATTTGAACAAGTGAGGTGACTGCAGCTGCCAATCAGCTTTGGTGCTAATGTCAAGTACCGTGTGCAGGTCCTCGCTGGGTTCATGGGCCAGCAAGTGCGGAGCATCCTGGAGAAGATGGCCAGGGCCAAGATCCAGCAGGACCACATGGAGGCAATGCCAGGGACCCGCTCGTGGGACGGCTGGACCATCGAGGGTGCCCCATTGACCGCGCCATGTGAGCTCGAGTTCCCACCGCTTGGCTCTCCTTCAGCTCCTGCGGCTCCTTCGGCATGCGACGATGAGCCACCTCCGCTTTGCTCTGTGGAGCTTCCTTCTCTCACTTCTGCTGCTGCTTCGCTTTGCTCTGTGCAGCCTCCTCTTTCTTCTGCTGCTCCTTCTGCATGCGAGGATGAGCCACCACCGCTTTGCTCTGTGCAGCCTCCTCCTCTTGCATCTGTGCAACCCCTTCCTGTTGCTTCTGCTGCTCCTTCCGTGAAGAGCCCGCCACTAACCATGGCATGTGAGGTTGACTTTCCGCTGCTTGGCTCTCCTGTGCAACCCCTCCTTGCTTCTCCTGCTCTTTCCGTTGAGACCACCCTTGCGCCTTGTGAGGCAGCTGCTGATCGGAGGGCCACCTGGGCAGAGATGTCAAAATCTGCAGGCCCTCCTCTCCCAACTGCCAGCACGGCACCCGAGCTCGGATCGGACACAAGCCAACCAGTTGCCACATGTGTAAATGCTGAACGGAGGCACAAACGAGGCAAGCACTCTGATGAGCCCAGGATGGGAAGCTGTGGTGCTGGATTCAGGCTGGTTGGTGGCGTTCGAGTCCGCAGCAAGGGCAGCCGGGTATGGCAGACCTGGGAGAGTGCATCCACGGCCACTTGTGCTCCCTCTAGTACATGCGTACCTGTTTGGGGAAAGGTTCAGCCGAGGCCGGAAGGACAGCAACCTTCTGAGAAGCCTACGAAGCTGGACCGAGGTGGAGTCACCGATGTTGCTATGAGTACAGAAGTTAGTGCAGAGGGGTGCCCCAGGGCTTCCTCGAGGAGCACAGCTTTTGTAGGGGCCGGTGAGCAGGCTGCCTCGGCAGCAGCTGAACCCAGGGTAGTCTACCCTATCCAAAGTATAGTGGGCGGAGAGCGGTGGCAGAGGGTGAAGTCCAAGCGCAAGGGACGAAAGTCTCCGGGACTGCGCAAGGTACCAAACCGTGCTGCCACTATTGCGTCCCCCACTATTACTTGGGATGGAGAAGACTTTGCAGTAGGGTGCCTCTCAACCCTTTCTCCTTTGCCTGTTTGTGACAATCCTTTCTCTGACTTAGGTGAGTGCAGCCCAGCATGTGTGACAGAGAGCAGGGTCGTTGGAGGGAAACGTCCTTCGAAGGCCCTGTTGCAGAGTCGAAGGGCACTCACGCATGCAAAGAATGTGTCTGCAGTGCATGACGGAGAGCAGGGCTTCAGCATGGGATTAGTGAATGCGGGCATAGAGCATGATGCAAGGGTCTCAGGGGAAGGCGAGCATGCAGTGCATGTTACAGGGGGGACTTCTGGCTGTGGGCATGGTGGGGAGGGTGGAGAAGGAAGGCATGCGTTGCATGCCACAGGGCGGACTTCTGGCTGTGAGGTTGCATGCTGTGGGTGTGATGGGGTGGGTGGAGAAGGCAGGAATGTGCTGCATGCCACAGGGCAGACTACTGGCTGTGGGGTTGCATGCTGTGGGCCTGATAGGGAGGGTGGA
The DNA here is from genome assembly GCF_016920785.2 of Ixodes scapularis. Classification (NCBI taxonomy): domain Eukaryota; kingdom Metazoa; phylum Arthropoda; class Arachnida; order Ixodida; family Ixodidae; genus Ixodes; species Ixodes scapularis. Next base: position 49,903,376 of record NW_024609881.1, on the reverse strand, counting down.
GAAGGCAGGAATGTGCTGCATGCCACAGGGCAGACTACTGGCTGTGGGGTTGCATGCTGTGGGCCTGATGGGGAGAGTGGGGCAGGCAAGCATGTGCTGCATGCCGCAGGGCAGACTTCTGGCTGTGGGGTTGCATGCTCTGTGCTTGATGGGGAGGGTGGACAAGGCAAGCATGTGCTGCATGATACAGGGGGTACTCCTGGCTGTGGGTTTACGCCCTGTGGTCATGATGGGGGTGGTGCTGACTATGTGACTGCATGCAGAAGGCATGACGCGGGGACAGAGTTTTTCTCAGAAATGGCATGTCTCATGCATGATGGTTGTGGGGAGGGCTCTAGCATAGAGATAGCTGTCGGAGGGCATCATGTAGGCGAAGGCGTTGCTGCAGATGATAAGTGCGTTGCCCAGGGAGTCAAGTACCCTTCCGAGGTTCCAGAGAAAAGCCCTGGATCTGCCGTTAGTAACCTGCAGAATGCCCCCAGTCCTTCAAAATCCTGTACTTTGTATGGAGGTGGCGGTGTCATTTTTGCGCAGGCCAAGTTTTCTAACTACTCTACCTTTCTAGCTGCATTTGAGGATTGGTGCAAACAAGGGTTGCATGTGTTTACAAAAAGGAGGTCTAGAACATGTCCATTAGCTCAGTGTGAGGAATTTAAATACTCCTCAGTTGAATTCATCTGTGTCCATGGACGCCCTCTATCAGCCATGGGCAGCGGAAAGCGCCCACAACAGTCTTATTATTTTTCAGGTTGCCAGGCACGCCTCTTGTTAGTTTTGAAGACAAAGCCAGATATGTGCTATGTAATCTCAAAACTTGTTGTTGAACATAACCATAGTCTGGAATTATGCAGCACATACCCCCAAAACAGGCTTCTGACTACATCTGAGAAGGAGACATTTGCAGATGTAGCAAAATGCAATATTAAACCTAAGGATTTCAAAAATTATGTCTATGAAAAAACAGGCAAGACTCTAACAACACAAGACATTAACAATTACAAAAACCGTAGTGTGAATTCTGTGACTGCAGTTAAAACTAGTGAGGCTCATGGGGCCCTGTTGTTAGAGCAATTGCATAGTCTTGCCTCCAAGAACCCTAATTGGATCATACATTATGAAAAAGATAAAAACAATGAGCTGTTATTTGTGTTGTTCCAGACGTCCGTTATGCGAGAAACTTTGGAAAAGTATCCCGAAATTCTGTTCATCGATGGGACATATAAGGTTAACGTAGAAGGTTACATTCTCTATTCAATTCTTTGTGAAGACGCTCGTGGTAGGGGTCGATGCATTTGCTATGCGTTTTTGCAAAGGGAAACCTCCCTAATTGTTCGCCCTGTTTTTCAGAAGTTTATAGATTGTAATCCTTTTGTACTTTCAGCATGCAAAGTTGTTATGGTAGATAAGGACCTAAATCAGTTAAGGATTTTGAAAGAGCTTCTGCCAAAAAGCACCATTCTCCTATGCACTTGGCATGTTCTCCATTACTTGGACTTGCAGATTATGAAATACCCAGTTCATCAGAGGGAATTATTGCGTCGCCTAATTAAAGAAGTTGTCTATGCCAATCGCCTGTCTGTTTACGACAAAAAAGTTGCGCTGTTGAGGGAACACTCTCCTGACGATTTTTTGCTCTACTTCATGAACAATTGGGATTCCTGCAAAGAAATGTGGGCGCATGCGTACCGCCGAGACTTGCTAACAATGGGGAATAATACCAACAACCGAATTGAGAGCCATAATCAAAAACTAAAAAGCTTCCTGCGTCCAGGAATGCACCTGGCTGCTGCGATGACTGCTTTGCTAGAGTATATTGACCATGATATTATATCACTAAGGTTTGCAAAACTTAGAGAGCTTAAGCTCAATTTAAATACAAGTAGCTTTGACATGTTCCAGCTAACATTAGCTCAAACGTGCACTCTGGTAGCTAGGAATATAGTATTACGGGAATATGAGAAGTTTAAGACTATTCGCTATATTGTTAGCTTTCAAAATGACGCATACACTGTTAAGTTGGAAGGGACAGAGTATGTGATAGCAAAAAGCCTAGACAGTTGCACATGCCTCTGTTATTCCCAATATGGACTTCCATGTGCCCACATTTTGACAGCACGGTCTTTTGCAAATCTAGAACTATTTGACCACTCTGTTATTCCGCATCGATGGCGTAGGAGCCACTTCCTAGCATCTGAAGCTACCGACCCTCTAAGCATGCCTGGTCCATGCACAGCTGGTTCGAGCCCACTAAGCTTGCATAGCCCAACTCCGCTTAGCTCAAACCCACCTAGCCCGAGCCCACGTAGCCCAACTCCGCTTAGCTCAAACCCACTTAGCCCGAGCCCACGTAGCCCAACTCCCTTTAGCTCAAACCCGCCTAGCCCAAGTCCTCATAGCCCGACCCCCCTTAGCTCAAACCCACCTAGCCCAAGTCAGTCTAGCACAAGCCAGCCTACCCAAACCACAGTTACATCAGCCATACTGAAGCCCCCACCTGTAAAATTGGATACCATTGAGGCCAGGTATAATTATGCCTACAAGTTTTTAACAGATATAGTGAAACCAACAGCTAACATCTTGGCCCAGTGTGGCGAACAGGAGCTAAATGAAAAGTTGACAGATATTCAGACATTCCTTAGCAATCTTACAACGTTTTCTAGCAACCAGGTGCAGCTTTTGTCACAGTCTGTAGCACCCCATGCAGCTCATAAGGATGTGCCTGATCAACAGCCAACAGACACAGCAAGTGACAGGAAACCTTCCGAAGAGCTGCGTATTAGTTTAATTAAAAGTAAACGAGGGAGACCGCGAACTGTAAAAGTCACAAAAAAGCGTAAATTGTCAGAAATCTGCAACAAAAAACTTTGTCTTAGCATGATTCGTGCAGAGTTGATTCCTCTTTATAGCGCTTATTCACTAACAGATGAACACTTGGACGATGTATTATACAACCGTCCGCTGCCAGACAGTGTCATGAATATTGCAATGCAGTTAACACGTCAAAAATTTCCGCATCGGGAAGGTTTCCAAGACGCTTTGCTGAGCCAGGGACTACTATTCAAGCAGATAAAGGGTCCATTCATTCAAATCTTACACACAGCGAACCCGGATCATTGGATCACAGTAACAACTATTGATGCGCCCCCTGATTCTGTCTTTGTTTATGATTCTCTTGATCAAACTGTTCCCCCTGATGCTGTAAAACAGGTGTGCAGCATACTTAAGTTACCATCTGCAAATGTAACTATTTTTGTAAGACCTGCACAGGGCCAAGGTTGCACAGTAGATTGTGGCTTATTTGCTATTGCTAACATGTACTGCATAGCATCTGGCAAAGACCCTACCACTGTAAACTTTAGACAGCAATTAATGAGGGGCCATCTACTAAAGTGCATTCGTAATGGGATGATGGAAGACTTCCCTGTAACTCTTTCCCTTGTTTCTCGTGTGCGACCAAAAGATTCTGTTTTCACCGTGCATTGTTTGTGCAGGCAGCCTCTGCTTGCTGATGCTCCTGGGGTAATTCAATGCGCAGGATGCCAATCTCTCTTTCACGAAGCCTGTCTAGAAAAAAAAACCAACCATGGCATGACATTTGTTTGCAGCCGAAGTTGTATTGCAGCTAAAATGCCGAATAAGCTGAGGTTATTTTAATTAACAACGGTTTCTTCCAGTACCTTCCGCTTTATGTATTATCTTTGCGTTTATCCCTGTTATTGCCTACCTTGTTTTGTCAAGTAACCTTGTACAGTGTTTTTCTTTTAGCTGCACCAAATTTTCAGAGAGAGAGAACGTGAGATAGGGTAATTTGAGCCTTGGGGCAGTGTTAGTAGTCATGGCGTCCACTAGGGAAAGGGTGAAATTAGGTAATTAGTTAGCTAATGAACTAAAACTGAACTAGCAGTGCAGTCAAATTTTGATCGAAAAATCTGTGGTAGGTGCTACGGGGGTCGAGAAGTGTCACCCTGGTACATGGCATCACACTAAACCTATAACTGAAATGGCGGACAAGAGTGCCAGTGACATCATCTTTGTGTCACGGCGCGGAA